>NW_022436954.1:18536052-18727759 GCF_009761245.1 Sapajus apella
GTCTCAGCCTCCTGAGTAGCTGGGATTACAGGTGTGTGCCACCACGCCTGGCTAATTTTTTGTATTTTAGTAGAGACAGGGTTTCACCATGTTGGCCAGGATGGTCTCGATCTCCTGACCTCGTGATCCACCTGCACTGGCCTCCCAAAGTGCTGGAATGACAGGCGTGAGCCACCGTGCCCAGCCCAGAAGTCCTTGCCACTTTCTTAAGCAGCCCAGGCTTGTCATATCCAGCGTGGCTATAAAAGAAGCAGGGAAAGAACCAAATCCACACCTGACCCCATTCTTCAGCTTATTTGATTCCATTCCCCATGCCAACCCGCAAAGCTAGCTGTGAAGGTAAAACGTATCCCAACCCTGGTATGATTTTGTTTGTGTGTTAGGTTTTGTATCTTTGCCCTGGTTTCTATAGACGGCAAACAGGCCCAGAGAGGAGTACTGCCTTGTCCAAGGTCACATGACGAGGCTGGGTCAAAGCTGGAACTTGAAGCTACATCCCCATTTCTAAGCCAGAGCTGTCTCCCCCCACACCATGGAGCTTCTTGCAACCAATTAGGAACCACTGGGAATTCCAGAAACATGACTATAACCTCATTCATCTCAAACCAATCACATCTGCTTCACTTCTTCCCTGCTAAGCAGTAAACAGTGGAGACAGAGCTCAGGCTGAGACAAGACCACAGCCCAGAGCAGATGTCGATCTCTGGGCTAGAAGAAAGAGGTTTTCTCTAATGCAACTGAGATGGGTGATCTGACATCCCCGAAAATTGGCCTTTTCCGAAGTGATGATACACACAGGCCAAGGGAGGAGGCCCGCGGTGAAGGTGTGTCCAGCAGCAGACCAGAAGGCCACTGTCGCCTCACCGCTTTCCGTGTTCATTAGCATTTGCAGAAAAACTCACAGCGCATTTTGCTGCAAATGAAACCAAGCAGTCTCATTTTCTCCCCTCCACCAGGCCACGTGGCTCCTCTTTGCTCTTTTCCCCTCACTCATGCTGGAAGTTAAAAAAAGAAAAAAAAACTAAAAATATCTAAAAATTCCCTAACATCTGCAAATCTGCCCTTTTGAGGCCTTTTTCAGCAAAACGCACCCGAAAGCGGGTACTCGAATGGTGCTGCTGCGGCATTTCCTCCCTCAGGGGCAGTTTTATCTTCATCTCTGATGTCTTCCTTCTACGGAGCTCTGGGCCAGAGGAAGACACCCAGCCTGCCACTCCACAGCCAGGAAGTAGGGCAGGACTCCAGCAACTGCACACACTCCCAAAAGGAGGCTGGGCGCGGTACCTCACGCTTGTAATCCCAGCACTTTAGGAGGCTGAGGAGGGGGAGTCACAAGGTCAGGAGTTCAAGACCAGCCTGGCCAGTCTGGTGAAACCTGTCTCTACCAAAAATACAAAAATTAGCTGGGTGTGGTGATGCACGCCTGTAGTCCCAGCTGCTCAGGAGTCTGAAGCAAGAGAATCGCTTGAACCCGGGAGGCGGAGGTTGCAGTGAACTGAGATCGCGCCAGTGCACTCCAGCCTGGGCAACAAAGTGAGACTCTGTCTCAAGAAAATGAACTCCCAAAAGGGCTACAGGGTTTGGGAGTCTGCCTGTGGCTCTCAGAGGTGGCAGAATAGGGGTGAAGGGAAATGACCCAGGGGCAACTCGAAAGGTGGGGATTTCTTAGGTCGAGCACACGTTCCCACAAGGCCTCAAACTTCCGAGGACTCAGCTGTTCCTGCAGAAGCCCCATCAGCGCCCTGCTTGGTTTCTTCCTGGGCACTTGCCCTGCTGTTTTCCCATGTCACATGGAGGGGCAAGGGTGCACCGAGATGTAACTGGCCTGAGGTCACACAAGCCAGAGAGAGACAGGGCTGGAATGCATTCACAATGTCCTGACCTCAGACCTCGGCTCTAACCACTGCACCCCACAGCCTTTCCCACTGCCCACTCACCTGGCCGAAGCGCTTGGTCTAATCCTGCTGCTCCTTACTCCAAAGACGTTGTCACCCTCTGCCTTCAATGTCACACTTTCCCTGATGCAACCCTTGGTGTTGGCTTAAGGCACAAGTTCAGGGCCTGGCAGAACCCACCCATGTGGGTTGCAACATCAGCTACTAAATTTTTAGAGGGAAGTGCTGCTTCTGTGGACAGCTCCCCTGACCGACAGGAGAGGCGGGCAGGCGGACGCGACTCAGGAAGGTGGTCTGCCAGCCCTAAGGGAGGACTTTTAGGAGGAAATTTCCCAAGAAGCCTCTGTGTATTGATGCATAATTCAGAAGCAGGCAGCACCAGGAGTGTGAGAGCAGGCACCAGGCCCCTGTGAAGCCGCTCCTCTGCAGGTCCAAGGCAAGGAGGCCCTGGCCTGGTGGGCCCATCCACGTCCTCAGCCAAGACCCCAGCCAGGGCTCGTAAAAAAGGGTCTCTGTCAACGGGAGAGTAGATGGCAGGAAAGGATGAGGAGTTGGGTGCTGGACGGGCTATCTCCTCCCACCCTCTTGCTCTCTTTGTATTAGTGGTACCAAGCCTGAGTCACCACATGGGGGACAGGGGCTCCTTCAAGCAAGACCTGTGTCCTCGGCTGGCCTCTGAGAGAGGGGCAGAGCGGGCCTGAAACAAGGAAGAAGTGTGAGACACGAGGAGTCTAAGTCAGGGACCCAGGGGAGCTCCTATGGCAGGTGTGGCCGAGCAGCTTCTAGGACAGACCAGCCCACTGTGCACTGCTGAGGGACCACCTTCACACTGCTGGCACCCTCTGGATGGACCACCCTCAGCTTCAAACCTGCAGTAAAAGCCTAGTGCACAGGAAGGGAGGAAGAGAGGAAGGGAGGCAGGGAGGGAGGGAGGGAGGAAGGAAGGAAGGAGGGAAGGAGAGAAGGAGGGAAGGAAAAAGGGAAGGAAGGAGGGAGGGAGGGAGAGAGGGAAGAAAGAAGGAAGAAAAGAAAAAAGGAAGGGAGAGAGGGAAGGAAAGAAGAAAGGAAGGAAAGAAAAAAGGGTGGGAAAGAAAAAAGAAAGGAAGGAAGAAAAAAGGAAGGGAGGGAGGGAAGAAAAAAGGAAGGAAAAAGGAAGGGAAGGAGGAAGGAAGAAATGAACAAACAAGAGAGGGAGGAAGTAAAGAAAAGAAGGAAGAAAAAAAGGAAGGGAGGGGAGAGGGAGGAGGGAAGGAAGGAGGGAGGAAGGGAAGGAAGGAGGAAGAAAGGAAGGAAGGAGGGAAGGAAGGAAGGAAGGGAGGAAGGAAAAAAGAAGGGAGGGAAGGAGAAAGAAGGAAGGTAGGAAAAAAGGAGGGAGGTGGGAGGAAGGGAGGAGGGAGGGAGGAAGGAAGGAAGGAAGGAGGGAGGGAAGGAGGGAGGGAAGGAGGGAGGAAGGGAGGATACACCGAAGTAACACCAAGAGCCCTTTCTGCTTTCCACATACCTCCCAGGCAAAAATTCCCATACAACGGAAAAGGCCAGGCCTTGCTGTGCTTCAGACAAATATGTCCAGTTTCTCATATCCTCCACCTGCTCGTGATCCACCCAGTTCCATAACTGCAGCACCTCAGGTCTCCATTCTGTAAAATGGAGATAAAAATCCCCTCCGATTAGATCACTGAGCATCGAACGAGCTATAACGTATATGGGTCTGGTGCGTACATGGAAGAACTCTGCTGTTTCTGGAGAGGAAAAGGAAGAAAAAGGAAGAGAGTGGAGAGACAGCAGAGAAAGGAGAGGAAGGAGAGGGTTGCAGACGGGAGAGGAGGGGAGGGCCGACCTGGCAGCTCACCCCAACGCCCAGCCCAGGCTAGGCACTTGATCTGGTTTTTGCTGTCCCTTTTTTCTTGATGAGGAAACCAAGGTGCAGAGGGAATAAATAACTTGGCAAACGTCATGTGGCTGGTAGGGGCTGAGCCAGGATTTGAACCCAGATCCACAGGACTCCAAAACTAGTATTCACCTGACACTACAGCTGCCTTCAGAGTTCTTCCTTCTAGCCAAGTATTTCATGTTAATTCCATGTCTCACCGGCAGACAGGCACGAACTCACACACACAACTTTATGTTATCACCATCATCATTATTTTTTCCAAAAAGATTCTATCAATAAGGTCATTTTTCTTTACACACACATACACACACGCACACACACACACATACACACACACACGTCTCAGACAGGTTTGAATAGACCTTTGTGAGTGGTTAGACTAAGAAGAAACAAAAATTGCCCATTATTTAAATTCGATTATATAGCAACCACTGTTTTAAAAGAATATTTTTATTTGAGCTCATTGTGCAGCAAATCATCAGACACTTTCTTTCATCAAACCGCTTTGAGAAGGAAAAATTACCAAATGAAAGGGAGGAAATGTTATGCATATCATCCCAGCTCTTGAAAATAATGCCGCAGATTGTCCTCTCTGGCTCTTAATTTATTTAAACAACATCCCCACTTCTATCAACAACCACGCCTCGGCTTGCTGAGAGCTTTCCTCCAGGGGACTCGAGGCTCCGAGGTCATGTTCCCGGTTCCAGACTCTCAGGGGAGACCCAGAGGCTCTGGAGTTAAAAGGAGAACAAACAACCCCACTCCCGGGATGCGGATGAGATATCAGAAATCCACAGGGGTGGCAAAACCCTGTCTCTACTAAAAATATGAAAAAAACTAGCCAGGTATGGTGGTGCACACCTGTAATTCCAGCTGCTTGGGAGACTGGGGCAGGAGAATCGCTTGAACCCAGAGGCGGAAGTTGCAGTGGGCCAAGTTGGTGCCATTACACTCCAGCCTGGGCGAGAGAGAGAGACTCTGTCTAAAAAGTCCACAGTGAGTGGGTGTGGTGGCTCATGCCTGGAATCCCAGCACTTTGGGAAGTTGAAGTGGGTGGATCACCTGAGGTGCAGGGTTTGATTCCAGCCTGAACAAGATGGAGAAACCCCATCTCTACTAAAAATACAAAAAATTAGCGGGGGCATGGTGGCGCATGTCTGTGGTCCTAGCTCTTGGGAGGATGAGACAGGAGAATCGCTTGAACCTGGGAGGCAGAGATTGCAGTGAGCCAAGATCGCATCACTGCACTCCAGCCTGAGTGACAGAGTGAAACTCTGTCTCAAAGAAAAAGAAGCCCACAGGGAACATGAGAGTTTGTTAGAGCCAAGCCAAGACTGTGCTTTAAGTTCAGGCTTTCTGGACTCCCAGTCCAGTGCTCCCTCCATCACTGCATCTGAGGAACAGTGGGAGACAGCAGTTGACAGGCCAAGCTGGGGTTGCGGGGCAGCTCCACCAGTTCTTTGCTAATAGTCTGCATCCCCAGGCCTCCCTGTCCTGCTGAGGGCCCACAGCATCTGAGCTTGGTCACATCCCCATCAGTTTCTAGGTGCAGAGACCCCCAGGGAAAGCTCCCTCCTGTGCCCCAGTCCCAGCCCCTCAGCAGTGCCAGGTGCCCCATGCCCCCGGCTGGCCCTGCCCTCTCACAGGACACACGGGTGGCAGCTGTTCACCTTGGCTCTACAGCCTGCTTTCCCAGCAAGAAGGCTCTGGAAAGGAAAATAAAAACAACAAAAATCCCTTTGATCTGCCAACCGATACCCTCATCGCACACTGGAGGAAGGCAGAAACGCCCTCTGTCCTGACCTCCGGGTCTCCCAGTCACACATCCTCCCCAAAGTGTCCCGAGGGCTCTTTCCCAAACCCCACCTCGTCCAGGCCCTGCAACCCATGAGATGAAAAGGCCAAGATGACATTTGGGGGGACCAACCAGTGATGGGCAAGGGACAGGAAGAGATCGAGAGGGCCAGGCAACCATGACAAAGAGAATACGGCCATCGACCCGGGTGGTCACCCATCGTAGGTGTCTCTGCTTGGTGGGGCAACCGGAAGTGGGTGTGCATGAGACAAGCAGCTCAATCCACCAGCAGGGAATGAACACACTGCAGCTGTCCATGCAGGGGCACTCCAGGCACTCATCCCAAAAGGACGCGTCTCTCCCATGTCCCGTGGTCCACCCAGAAGAACCTCCATGACTTCAGACTAGCTGTTCCCTCTGGCTCCTCCCACCTCAAGTATTCACTTCAATGTCTTGGCCTGCAGGCAGGCTGGAAACCCCTGGGCGCAGCCCAGGCTGTATCTGGGCTCAGAGACTGGCGTGTGACTGAGAGTGACCAACCATTGAATATGCTTGTTCTAGTTCCATATTTTCTTGCTGTGCTATTCTTTATTTTTTTTCTTAAGTCTTTCACCAGGAAGATATGATTCTTTCCTTTTATTTCTTTTTTTTTTTTTTTGAGACTGGAGTCTCGCCTGGGTTTTTTACCCAGGCTAGAGTGCAGTGGCACAATTTCAGCTCACTGCAACCTCTGCCTCTTGGGTTCAAGCAATTTTCCTGCCTCAGCCTCCCGACTAGCTGGGATTACAGGCACCCACCACCAAGCCTGGCTAATTTTTTTTTTTTTTTTAGAGGCAGAGTCTGGCTCTGTCACCAGGCTGAAATGTAGTGGCACGATTTCAGCTCACTGCAATTTCCGCCTCCCAGGTTCAAGGGATTCTCCTGCCTTGGGCTCCTGAGTAGCTGGGATTACAGATGCCTGCCACCATGCCCAGCTAATTGTTTTTTTTTTTTTTTTTGTATTTTTAGTAGAGTCGGGGCTTTTACCATGTGGGCCTCCATCTCCTGACCTCATCATCTGCCCACTTCAGCCTCCCAAAGTACTTAGAGATTACAGAGGTGGGCCACTCTACCTGGCCCTGGCTAATTTTTGTATTTTTAGTAGATATGGGGTTCCACCATGTTGGCCAGGCTGGTCTCGAACTCCTGACCTCAAGTGATCTGCCCGCCTCAGCCTCCCAAAGTGCTGGGATTAATAGGCATGAGCCACCGTGCCCAGCCAGACATGATTATTTTCAAAGAGCAGAAAACTCCTGGGAAATAAAAAAAATGAGCTATGGAGAGAAGGAAACGCTGGAATCTAGAACCCTCCTCACTTCCTGGCATCTCTGACTACCTCCCTGCCCCTCTGTGGCCTCCACCTCCCTGACAGCCTAGGTGCAGAAGTCAAGGTCCCGATTCTCTCTTAGTTTTGGCAGCTGCCACCAAACGAGGGACTCAAGGCTGGATGCAAGCAAAGGACCAGAGGAGAAGTCACTAAGACCCCGGATCCTGATTTCCTTCCCACCCTGGCTGTTAAAAAACGAACCAGCTCCAAAAGGGAGGACTGTGGGGACCCGCAGTAGAGCAGAGCCAGGAAACAGACCACCTGTTGGTGGAGTGCGGGCTCCAGGTTCGGACTACCTGGGTTTACACTCCTCAACTAGTTTAGCAGCTGTGTGACCTTGGACAAGTGACTTAACCTCTCTGTGCCCTAGTTTTCTCAACTATAAAATGGTGATAGAGCACTGAATTAGAAGATGTTAGGGGCTGAATTGTGCTCCTTGCAAACTCATATTTAAGCCCTCACCCCTAGTACTTCAGATTGTGAATGTATTGGTAATTAAGTTAAAATGAGGCCTTAGGCGTCCTAATCCAATCTGACCAGTATTCTTAGAAGAGGAACTCTGGACACAAGGGAGACGCCAGGGAAAGACTGTGTGAGGACACGGTGAGAAAGTGGCCATCCGCAAGCCAAGGAAAGAGACGTCAGAAGACACCAACCCTGCCAACACCATGACCATGGACTTCCAGCCTCCAAAACTGGAGAAAACAAATATTACATGAATTAATTTATGTAATCCTCACCACTCATAAGTTAGGTATTATTTAGTCCCATTTTATGATGGGAAAATGAGGCACAGAGAGGTTGAGGCACTTGTCCAAGACTGCAGAGCAGGTACATGACAGAGCTGGGGCTCAAGCCAGGTAGTCTTCAGCATTCCCATTGTAAACTCTTCTGTTGGTTAATGAAATCTGATTTGTGAAGGCCTGGCACCCTGCAAGTGATCAATACATATTAGCTGTGATCATCTACAAGCCAGAGAACACGGAAAATTGCCAGTAACCACCAGAACAATCTAAAAAAGATGGGCTTGCAGGGGGAGAAAAGGGAGAGAAGGCAAGAGAATTTCTCAGGCACCTTCTGAGAACCCGCCAGGTGTGTGGGATATGGGGATGGACAGACAGGCACTGCCTCTGCCTTCCTGGGCTTATACCAGGGTGGAGGGAATATTTTTTTTAAAAAAATCACGTTGAACAGTCAACAATTATCCAAGAGTGACAAAACACCATCAAGGAGAGGACTGTGGAGCCATCTGAGCCTACAGATGGGGAATTTGGCCCATTAGAGTCAAGGAGGACTTCCTGGAGGAGGTCATGCAGGGGCTGGGATCCAAAGGATGAGGAGGAGTCAGGTAACTAAAGCGGGAGGAAAAGGCAGTCCGGGGAAGATCACAAAGACTGATCCACAAAAGTAGGGGCAAGAGAAGAAAACAAGCAGCGGGTGGACTGGAGAAGAGGGAGGCAGGATTGGGTGGGAGGGGCAGAGGCCGCATGAAAGCCTTTTGAACACAACTGAGCATCCATTGAAGGGTTTCAAGCAAGACAGCTAACATAACCACGTGACACAACAGATGTTTTCCGAACAACGCGTGTAAGCGGAGCTTCTGTAAATGGAATTTATTTCTAAGGCAGGAGGAAGCAATGGGAACCTTAGAGTTAACTAGTCTATAAATTGAATGAAGACTTTTGAATCCAGCTGGCATTTTCATAGATCGGGCTCCCTAAAATGAAATACGGCTATCGATTTATCACACTGGAGAAGGGCAGCCCTCTCTGGTGGCTGGAGACGCCAGGGAGTGCCTCTGGTGGCTGTGTCGTGGGAGAAACCCCACACTCTGAACGTGATCTTTGGCCACCATGGCCTGATTCCTGCGGTGACCACAATCTTCCCAGCCCCCATTCTCAGTTTCTCCTCATCCTCCAACCCAACTTGTCCTTTGCTTCCAGGAGGTGGCCTTTCTGTCCTGGATGCTCTGAGCATTTTCATGGCATTCTATGGCTCCCTTTTGGCTTTGGTGCTATGACCTCCCCATGTCCCCACATAAGAGGGACTTAGGGGTAGAGGCCTTGGTGCATGGCAAAGAGGGGTGGAATCTCGAAGAAGCTATAGCTAAGAATCTACCCATTCAACCATTGGTTTCCTCATTCATTCAGCATGTGAGCATCTGTCCAACCCCAGGCACTGAGCTCCACACTGCAGGCTCTGTGGAAAACCAAACAGAAACTCTCCACCCTCATTCTACAGAGGGAAGCAGATGACAAATAAAATATTTAAAGTAATCCTGACATTCACTGAATACTTGTCATGTACAACATTCCATCCTAAGAGATACATTTATGCATTTTAATCAAACCCCATGAGTTAAAATGGAGTCAGAGAGAATTTAAGTGATTTGTCAAAGATCAAACAAAGGTCATAGTGTGAGACTGAACTGGGATTTGAACCCAGGCGCTGTGTTCAGAATGTGTCCTAACCCTCCACAGCAGGCTGCCTCCCCTGCTTCCTTGCACCCGGATGAGGATGCATATCAGAGTCCTCCAGCCTCCACAGCTGAACCCCTAAACCCTCCCGGGCCCAGAGGGAAGGGCTCAAGAGCTGAGAGTCATCTGCTGAGCCTCCCAGGGGCCCTCTCTATACAGATGCCCAGATAACCCCCTGGGGAGAGAAGACCAAATTGCAAAAGTCACCATGACTTCTGAAGCTAAAGGGGAACCCAGGAAATATGTAAAGCAAGAAAAATGCATCTCAACTGATATTCTCAACTTGCAAGGAGATGGAGCTGGCAGGCAACTCCAGAAAGGCAAGGCGAGTTGAAAAAATGCAAATGGTGCCTTTGATTCAGTCAACTCAAACGATTATTTCTAGAAATGATTCTATCTCCAATTGGTTGTAATTTCTTTTTCTTTTCTTTTTTTTTTTTTTTGAGATGGAGTCTCGCTCTTTGCCAGGCTGGAGTGCAGTGGTGCAATCTCAGCTCACTGCAATCTCTGCCTCCCGGGTTAAAGTGATTCACCTGCCTCAGTCTCCTGAGTAGCTGGGATTACAGGCACGCACCGCTATGCCCAGCTAATTTTTGTATTTTTAGTAGAGACGGTGCTTCACCAGGTTGGCCAGGCTGGCCAACTGGTTATACTTTCTATATGCTGATGTTTCCTGGGAGACATCCCATCTGGGGAGCCAAGATGGATAACACAACTGGCAAACACTCAGCTGTGGACAGAGTGTGTTTTGACACAGACTTTCACCTCCTTTGATGCTTAGGACTAGGCCATGAGGTAGGTATATAACCCTACAGTATTGGTGAGAGGAATGAAATATATAAAGAGTAATTTACCAATCACTTGCTGGTTGTATGGGTATATGGAGAAACTTGGGCAAATTACTTGACCTCTTTGTACTGACGTCCTTGACGGTCAACAGGTCAATAATACTACCCACCTCTATGGGTTGATCTGTATACCCCAGAAACATATGTTGACAGCCTAACCCCTGGCTATCGGGAGCTTAGCAGATGTGATGGGGTTAAGATGAGGTCACTAGGCTGGGCCCTAATCCAGTATGACTGGTGTCCCTATGAGAGAGAGCGGCAGACACAGAGGAAGAATACTGCATGATGGTGGAGGGAGGCATCTACGAGCCAAAGAACACGGTGGGTTCCCAGTAACCACCAGAAGCTAGGGAGAGGAAAGAGGGCCCTCCCCTAGAGCCCTCAGAGACAGCATGTTCCTGCCAACACCTTGACCGCAGGCTTTCGGCTTCCAGAACTGTGAGAATCAGTTTCTGCTGTTTTAAGACACCTAGTTGATGGTGCCGTCACAGCTGTCGCAGGAAACCAGTAAGCCACCTCATAGGGCTACGGAGCTGCCTCAGAGCTGCTGCCCCTGCCTATAGAAGCCAAGGTCTGGGCACAGGAGTGAGTGAGGGGTGTCTGAGGGCCCCAAGTGCCAACATTACAGCCATCGCTGGCCTCTGCGCCTGAGTCAGCGTAACTCCAGCTGCAGGGGAAGTCCACACTCTTCAATGACCCCAGGAACAAGTGTCCACCCTTCCCAGGAGAAATGCACATCTCAGAACCCCGTCTCGAGAGGCCATCCTCTTCCTAACCGCAGGCCCCTCCACTCGCTGTGTCCAGCCCGCCCAGCTTTTCCTCACAGGGTCGGTGGAGGGCGGTGTTTCTGTTTGGCTGGAGAAGTGCCTCATTCCCAAGGGCTGAGACACCAGCCAATGAGCAAGTTCCCTGAGCCTGCCCCGCTGGGGGAGCCCTAAATGTCAGGCAGCAGGTGGCCCAGTGCACTTGGCCCACTAGAGCACGCTGCAATCTGTGCCCCAGAAGGAGAGGCAGCAACACAGGGAGGGGGCGGGAGCCTCGCTCAGCAACACCCCAGCCCTGTACCCGCTGTGGGAGTTAGACATGAAAAAACGGACCTAAGTCCAGGAGCCAGGACTCGAAATTCTTCTCCTGTTTCGAATGGAAGCCATATTAGTCCAACACAAGAGCTCAGCCCCAGGCCTCTGGGAAGGGAAGTGGGTGTCTCTCCATCCAAGGACCAGGGGTCCAAGCACGAGTGCCCACCTTTAGCGTCTCCACAGGCACCATTCCCTTGCCAAGGGCAGCTCTTCCTCTTACTCCAGGAGGAGAGGAGAGGTGCAAATACGATGCCTACTCTGTGCCAGGGACTTGACTCGCTTTTCAGCTTTCCTATATTCTTGCCATTTTGCAGGGGAGAAAACTGAGACACGCCGAAAGAGATGAACAGGTGCTAAGCAGAGCAGTCAGGATTTGAACCTAGGCGTGGACATCTTGCTGTCACCAGGAAAGCAGACCTGGAAAGCCTCCTCGGGCCCCATCTTAGCCAGTTTGTGTTGCTATAAAGGAATATACAAGGTTGGGTAATTTATAAAGGGAAAGGGTTTCTTTGGCCCATGGTTCTGCAGGTGGTACACGAAGCGTGGTGCCCACATGTGTTTCTGGAGAGGACCTCAGGCTGCTTCCACTCAGGGAGGAAGGTGAAGGGGAGCTGGCACGGACAGAGATCGTGCGGTGAGAGAGGAATCAAGAGCGAGGGGAGGGAGGAGCCAGGCTGTGTAACAACCAGCTTTCCTGGGAACTGTCAGCGTGAGAACCAGGCCACTCGCGAGGGATCTGCCCCCAAGACCCAAACGCCCCCACCTCCAACAATGGGGATCAAATTTCAACATGAGATTTGGAGGGTCAAACAACCCAAACCACAGCCTTCCTGCCGGCTCTCACAAGGATGCAGTGGACCAGTAATCTATAAAGAGCAATGCACATCAGGCATTACTAGGATTATTAGGGAAAGGAAGCTCCTATGTGTTAAGAACCAGCAACATTCCAGGTCTATGCTAGAAGATTTAAATGCACCATCTCAATTGATCCTTAAAGCACTCTACTAGGGTAGATGTAAGTGCAGAGACTTAGTGCTCATCAAATATCCATGCGCTTCCTTACATTCTCAGCCTCCCTGGGGGCTGGTTCGGGGCCAGATGATAGTTCTGACCTAGGTGCTAGAGGTGAAGTGATGCATGCCACCTCCTGGCCAAAGCAGTTGAATATCAGTTTGGCTTTACCTTCTCCCTCTTCCCCATCTGCAGTAACTCTGCATGCCACATGCTCTAGAAGGGGCAGCTACAAAGATGGGGGAGTCATCATCAGCCTGGGTCCCTGAGTGACCATGTGGAGCAGAGGCCCATGTTAGACAAGTAATGTGATCAGGAGTTAATCGTTTTATTAAGCCACTGAGATTTTAGAGTCATCTGTGGTTGCTATTATTCTGATTTTTAACAGATAAGGAAGCCAAGGCCACACAGCCAGTAAATGGCAGAAACAGGATTCAAATTTCACATCTGTGACTCCAATATGCATCCTCTTCCCATTACAACCTTTTGTTGTCTAATAAGATCATTCTTCCCCTAACCCCCCTGTAATCAGCCATGTCCCAAAAAACTCTCTTCCTCACTGTCCCCAGGATGGCTGAGTAATCCATGCAGGACAAAAACAGAATCTCATAAGGTGCTCAGAGCCTGGAAGATGATCAAAGGCGGGAGGAGGGGACCAGACCCAATCTAAGCGATATCTTTCCTGGGGCTTTTGTGGCTCACAGGAGGTTTTGATACAAGAGGAAATATAATACAGTGGTTTAGCACACAGGAAGGAGAGTCAGATCAACCTAGGATCAAATCCCAATCGTGCCACTCACTCTCAATTCTTTCTGAGCCTTCACTCTCTAATCTACAGGATGGGGGCAATATCTAAACCATCCTTGTAGGTGGAGAAAGGATGAAGCATTATCAAGCTCCCAGTGGACAGGGAGCATTCCCCAAGTGTCTGCCCCCATGATAATCATCTCTGGGGTATCTCAGAGCAGCAGCCTTGCTGGAGCAAGATGAGGCAGAGGCCCAGCCTGGCCTGTCCCCTCCCAAGCTGCTGGAAGAGGCTTCCCCAGCCAGCATGGCCAATAAGGTCCAAAGCTGTAGACCACAGAGCTGGCCCAGCCCACATCCTTGCAGCAGACCATGGGCAGAGCGTAAAAAGGGGTGCAGGGCCAGCCAGACATAAAGCAACACAACAGAAGAACCAGACTGTTTATCTTAAAGTCAAAAGTGTCTTCTAGGAAGGCGGCCTTTTATTTGGGTGATGCTAGGAGAGGCTGATCAGCTTAAACTCATTATCTGCACATATGGTTTTCATACCATGGTGAAGGGTGGGAAACAAAGGGTGGAAGGGAAAGGATGGGCAAATGCTAGCTGATGAAATACCATTCCCCAACTGCCAGGAACCAGGATATTGTCAGTGATGTCAATTTGGGCTTCTTGCCATGGGGATGGGGCTACCATAAGCATGGTCACAAGATTCAGGAGTCCCCCAATGAGTCAGGGAAAGGAAGAAACCAACCAAAACAGCAACTTATTCACCCTTGCCTTCTACCCCAAAGACATATTCTCTCTCTCTCTCTCTCTCTCTCACTCTTTCTCTCTCTCTCTCTCTCACACACACATGCACACACACGCACACACAATCTAGGCCCCAGAAAACTAGAAAGGACCCAAGTTAATCCCTCCCTTTCTACAATAATAGTAATAATGATAATCATGACAACGATGACAGTGAACATTTATTGAGCACTTACTATATGCCGGGCATTATGCTAAATGTTCTACCAGTTTTATCTCAAAGACTATCCACAACCATCCAATGGGTTCTTACTAGTTCCATTTTACAAACCAGGAAAAGGAGGCAGAAGGGGTTGAATTGTCTAAGGTCACACACCTAATAAGAAGGATAAAGTCAGCATGCAAATCCAGGCAGTCTAACCGCCATGCACTGCTGCCTCTAAAGAAATAGGAAACTGAGGCTCAGAGAGGGGCTGTGACTCACACAAGGCCACATGGCTCCATCTGTAACAGAATCAGGGCTGGAACACAGGTCTCCTAAGGCCTGGTTCAGCTACCTTTCCGCCCCATCCTGTTGCCCTTTGTACACACTTGCCCACGACCAGTGAACATGTTTTTGCTCATCTCTGAGTTGTTGAATTCACTAATTAAGCCAGCCGTCTCGGGTGCAGACCAGGGCCAAGGGCTGGATCTTAAGACAACAAGTGCCCAGATGAAAGACCAGCCCTGCCAGCTGCAAACACAGGCTCCCCATCTTCCTCTCCCACTCTTTATAAAAACTGTCTCACGATCCACCCCCACTCCCTCAGATGGAGTGCTCATGCAGGTCCAAGGTGCCAGCCCCGGTGGCAGGAGGAACCCAGGCTGGTGCATCTGCTCCACGGCATCAGGTGGTGGAAATGCCTGATCAATGGGCGTCATCTGCTCCATGGGACCCGATCACTGGTTTCCAAGGCACCCTCCCTGTGCTGCACCCCAGCTGAGCATGAACAAATGCTCCTGATTTTCCCTCTCACTGGCTGATGAAATAGGCCAAAAGAGCAGCGCTCTGGAAAGGGAGAGGTCCCTAAAACCTGCAACCCAGGAACTGAAAGGGCTCTTCCCAGGGAAGAGCAGGAAGCAAGCTTGCAGACTGATGGGGGGCGAGGGGAACTAGTTACAAATATTCTCCTTTCTACCCAAAACTGGGGGCACTTTGCCCTTCAGCTCTGATGACAGGAGCTGTTTCTGGATCTGCTGGGTTCACTCAATGCAGGATTTTGCTGTATACAGACAGGCAGGAAGAGGCAAGCCAGCCAGGAGAGGCACCTTCCACTGAATGGAAGGCGGAGGGAATGGAGCAGGGCTGCCCAGCCCTGTATAAGGTTAGACTCTGCTGCTCTAAGTTGCAAGATTGCTCAGAATCTCCTCAGCCAACATATTCATTTTACAGACCGAGGAAGCAGGCTCCGGAGGGGAAATCACTTACCCAAGGCCACATGGATGATTCAGAAAAGCTAGATTTCAAATCTGCTGTTTTCCTGCTTCCTGGCACCCCCTCCCACAAATCCTTGAATTAATCCCTGTCCCTACCCAGCACCCTGTCCTCCAACGCACCCCTCAGACCATTAAAATCTCATTTTCTAAAGGGCAGAGGGTTCCTTCCAGGACTCAGCCCAAGGTGTCCTAAACCCGGCTAACTTTCGCTTCTAGAAAGCTTCCTGGAGCCTTCAATGATAGGCTGCCATTTCAGCCTGGGGCTGGGTAAACGCATCACATACACTGGCCATTTGAATGGGTTTGGGGACAAGAGAGACAAGGAAACAGAGTGCCCAAGACTTGACATGTTTACATCAGAGATCTTGGGAGTTCACCTGGGAGAAGACTCAGTCGATACTTTAAGCCCCAACACGAACTTTAGTAGCCCTCGGGGAGCCTCAGTTCCCCTGCAATTCAGGAAAAGTGGGGTGGGGGTCGGGAGAAGAGGGAAGGGACAGAACCTGGGAAACCCCAGCCTTCTGGGGGCCCCATGCTCCCAGGCAGGTTCCAAGGCAGGGCTGGTCCCGCAGCTTCCCTCCACAGAAAAGGCAAAACACAACAAAAAAACTTCTTTTGTCTTCCAGCCCCCTGGAATGTCTTAAAGACCTATCCAGAGACAGCCGGCTTCTCCACCCTTTCCCTGCTCTCCTCCCTCCTCCTCCTCTTCTATTCAAAACAAAAATCAAGCGGATCTTTTTTAGGGCAACTTTGTCCTGGCGCATTTCAGTAGCATCCAACAAAAACACGTGGCGGACTACACCGAACAGAAGAACTTCATCTCTTTTCCCCCACCTTTGTAAGGGACGTTAAAGACACGGGAGCCCAAGGAGCACAGGTCACCAGCCACGGGAAAGAAGAAAACTTCTGCCAACCATAGTGAGGCCACGGCGGCTCCAGGATTTGCTCATTTACACTCACTTGGGGTGAGGGGAGGAGGGAAGGAACTGGAGAGAAAGATGAGGCCATAGCCCCTCCAGTGTCCCTTCAATGTTAGCCCTGCACACGACAAAGATGACACTCCTCACAGATGCCAGCAGCCGTCGACTTCCCAAGGCACAGACACACAGACTCGACATACAGGGACCCTGAGGCCAGACAACTGGGACCCGGGGCAGATTTCCACCATAACTGTCAAATGACAAGAATGCGGCCTAGAGACCCAGACCCAGGGGGTGAGGGTGGGGGCCAGGGCTCGTTGACTGCTGAGAAATGAACACTTCTGCCTGGACTGCTAAAGTCCTTAAGGCCCCATCCCCCACCTCCACCCCGTGCCTCCCAGTTTACTTGGGCCCAGAGAGAGGATACCCCAAGACCCCCATCCTGCCCTCACGAGACATTCGGCCAGATCCAAGGAACAAAGGTGCAACTTTTGCAAAAAGGGTGCAAGCATTTTGGGGTTTGGGTGTCTGCAACCCCAAGAAACTTCAGAAAGTTAATTCCCCAACGCACTCTCTCCGCAGCGATCCGCAGTCGCCGTTTCTCACGTCTTTCCCCGGGGGTGAATGTCTCACTCATCCACGTGCCCTGCCAGCCTCCCCAAGAAAACTCACATCCCGACTCCCAGCCCTTGCAGCCCACGGCGCAGGTAGAACTGGCAACCCTTCGCCTCACCCTCGGTCCCGCTGCCCCGTCGGGCCGGTGCAAGGCGGGCTCCTCGGGCGGCCCCGCGTCCCGGAGGCGGGCGCAGTTTCCTCACAGGAGCCAGGGCGCGCTTCCCGCGGGCGAGGGCCGGGGCAGGGCGCCCCCTGGCGGGAGCCCACTCGCCTCGCTCCAGCAGGACCCGGAGCCGGCGCGATCCCACCCGAGCCGAGCACCCTCCCAACCGGCTCCCACTGCCCCCTAAATCCGGACGTGCCGGAGCCTCCCACCCACTCCGCTCCCCACGGGGTCTCCGCTTCCCCAAACCGCACACGCCTAAGGAATAAGGGGCGTCCTGGAGGAACGCGTGGCGCCACCGCCCCGCCCCGCGGCCAGGGACCCCAAAGGCGGCCCGCCCTCCTGGGTTGCTGCCCGTCCCCGCAGCCCTCCCGGCCTGGATCGCCGCTCCGGGGTCCCTGGTCCCTCCCTGCCCTGCTACCGGGTGGCGGGGCGCGCAGCCCCTTTCCGGGCGCAGCCCTGGCCGAAACCCCGAACCTCGCAACCACACCTGCCACCCCGCGCCGTTCTCCAGAAGCCCCCACTCCCCCGCCCGGAGCGTGGGGCGCCCACCGGCTCTGCACCTGTCCTGGGCGCAGCCCCGGCCCTCGGCGGGCCCCGGGCAGGCACCGGGCGAGCCCGCCCCCGGCCCCCCCAGCCCCCGCGTGCTAGTTTGAGTGGAACTTGGTTGCTGGGCTTCCCGGGACCGTCCTGGGCCCCCGCGCCACCCCACTCTCCCGCCGCGTCCAGCAGCACCCCCGGGCCGGCGCGCGGGGGATCCCCAGGTCCCCGGGGGCGCGGCGGCGGCGTGAGGAGGGCGCAGAGGTGCGGAGCCCCCTACCTTCCAGCGGCGGCGGCCGGACCCCGAGCCAACTCCCGCCGGCGGCCGGGGGGAAACTTTCCCGGGCGGAGGGACGCGCTCGCAACTTGCCCGGCGCCGGGTGCCTTCCCGGCGGTGGCGGCGCGTCCGGGGACCCGCGGTGCGAGGCAGCGGCTTTCGCTCGGGGCTCGGGGCCGGGGCTCGGGCGGCCTTGCGCGGCTCTGCGGTGGATCGCTCGGCGCTGCGTCCGCCCCGCAGCCTGGAGCCCCGCGACGCCGGCGGCAGCTGCACGCCCGCCAGCCCGCCCGCCCCACCTCCGCCGCCGTCCGTCCCTCCCCTCCCCCGCGCCCCCTCCCCCTCCCCCGCGCCCCCCCCCCCCCCCCAAACCTCCGCCCCTCCCCGCTCCCGCCGCCGCCGCCGCAGAGACGCGAGCCTCCTGCGCGGGCTGCCCCTCGCCTCCCGCCGGCCTCGGCCTCCGCGTCCACGCCCTGTCTGGGGGTCCCTGGGCCCGCCCTCTGCCCGTCTCCCCTTCCTCCGCCCCCCACCACCTCCCGTTCTGCTCGCCGGCCCTCGCTGCGTCTGAATTCGGAAGATCGTGGCGGGAGTGGGGAGGGGCACGCTGGATCCGGAGTGTTTATTCCCGGGGAACTTTCAGCTGCCCCCGGGCCCGACCGCTGGGCTTGGGGTAGGATCCTCGGGCCGGACCTCGTTTCTGGGGTTCACGTTGCCCCAGGGAGTACCCGTTGAAAGCCTGGGGAACTCACCCTCCTTTGACTTGCAGATAAGAGAGGGGGCCTGAACGCAGCTCAGATGCAAATGACTTGATTGCTAGGGGCCAGATCTGTGTCTCCAACCTCAGAGCTGAAGTTATTGGGGGTCTGGAGAGCTTGTCTTTTCTTCTCTGTACTGCTGTCACAGCCGCACCCCCTCCCAGACCCTGACCTGACTTCACTGAGACTTTTAACCTCTGAGCTTCCGTTAAAACAGCTACCCGGCCCTGCCCCAGACACAACGGACAATCCAGCAGATCACAGCCGGCAGCCCAGGTGAAAGCTCTCTGTGACTGCCTTGACGACCGGGGCTCGGGCTGCCCACTCCTCTTCCCGTGGGAACTCTGTTTTGAGTCCCAGCTTGAAGCTTACACACCCCATCCCCGTGGGCTGTAGAATTCAAGCACACTCCAGCTCTGCACCAGGCCCTTGGCCAACAGATTCTCACTAAGGAGGGACTGAAAGGAAGGAGCTGACCCTGCTCCTGTCTTGTGTATAAATGTTGGTGGCCGCCGGGCGCGGTGGCTCAAGCCTGTAATCCCAGCACTTTGGGAGGCCGAGGCGGGTGGATCACGAGGTCAAGAGATCGAGACCATCTTGGTCAACACGGTGAAACCCCGTCTCTACTAAAAATACAAAAAATTAGCTGGGCATGGTGGTGCGTGCCTGTAATCCCAGCTACTCAGGAGGCTGAGGCAGGAGAATTGCCTGAACCCAGGAGGCGGAGGTTGCGGTGAGCCGAGATCGCGCCATTGCACTCCAGCCTGGGTAACAAGAGCGAAACTCCGTCCCAAAAAAAAAAAAAAAAAAAAAAAAAGTTGGTGGTCAGGCCACAGGGCAGTTTGGGGCGTGTTTTTTTGTTTTATTTTGTTTTTGAGACAAGGCCTCGCTCTGTTGCCGAGGCTGGAGTACAGGGGGGCATGCACGGCTCCCTGTAGCCTCCACCTCCTGGGCTGAAGCAATCCAATCCTCCCACCTCAGCCTCCCTAGTAGCTGGGACCACAGGCATGTGCCATCATGCCTGGCTAATGTTTTCTGTTGTTTTTGTGTTTGTGTTCTTGTAGAGCTGGGGTCTTACCATGTTCCCCAGGCTGGTCTCCAACTCCTGGCCTCAAGTGATCCTCCCACCTCAGCCTCCCAAACTGCTGGGATGACAGGCGTAGCCACTTCACCCAGCCACCAGCCAGAGTTTTGAGAAGCAGAAGTGGCTGCCTTTCCTTGCCCGCATTCCAGGAAACGGATATGTCTCTGTAAGGACTTTAGGGATGTCTGGTCCTTTCAAGAACTTCACGGAGTTGCCAGGACTCAGAGTAGGCAGGTCGCTGGAAGAAAAAGTCCTGGATCCATGGTTTTAAAGGGACCTATGGGGAGGAAATCTCTAATGGTGGAATTTCTGTAAGAGGAGGACCAGGGGAAGGCCTCCATGTTCACCCTTCAGCTGCCAAAACAGAATGGAGGGTGGAGGCTGACCCCCTCTCACTGAGAACCACACAGACCCTGCACTTGGGGATGCTGCCGGGAGAGGCCCTGTGTCGGCCTCCTTGGACACCAGGCCCACATACCTTTAAAGAAGGAAAATGGGAAGCCCACAGCAAGGGTGCTGGAGCTTGGGAAGTGGAGACCAGAGACAGCCAGAGGAAGGGATAGAGCCTCTAAGGGTCTGGGGTTTGGCAGAAGTGGGCAGAGCGTAGGGGAAGAGCGGGCAGATCCTCTGCACCACTCAGACAACCAGCTGGGTCTGTAACTCTGGCTCCAAGTCAGTTTCCCGGACCTCCCCCTCTTTCCAGTCTCCGTGGAGAACCTGGCCCTATCTGTGCACCAGCTAAGGACATCTGCTGAATAGCCTTCTCTAAATCAACTCTTATGTTGTCATTTTTGGATTTACTTAAGTGAGCTTGTTTTTAAAAAGATCTGTTAAATTGCTACCATAAATGGAAGGCCAGCATCACATTACTGTAAATAGAAGGTAACCATTAAAATAAATACAATGAAAATAAAAGTGTTATTAAAATCTAACAATGTATCTTTAACCACAATAATAATAATACAGTCTAACAAGATACTGTTGCCTGAGGAAGGTGCTGAGGCCCAGGCCCCACTTTCTCTTTGAAACGGAGATTATAGCAAAGGCTAGAAAGCTGTTAAAAGACACATCAGCGGGCCAGGCGCCGTGGCTCAAGCCTGTAATCCCAGCACTTTGGGAGGCCGAGGCGGGTGGATCACGAGGTCAAGGGATCGAGACCATCCTGGTCAACACGGTGAAACCCCGTCTCTACTAAAAATACAAAAAATTAGCTGGGCATGGTGGCGCGTGCCTGTAATCCCAGTTACTCAGGAGGCTGAGGCAGGAGAATTGCCTGAGCCCAGGAGATGGAGGTTGCGGTGAGCCGAGATCGCGCCATTGCGCTCCAGCCTGGGTAACAAGAGCGAAACTCCGTCTCAAAAAAAAAAAATAAATAAAAATAAAAAAATAAAAAATAAATAAACAAAAGGAAAAAATATAAAAAATAAGGTTTAAAAAAAAAAAGACACATCAGCAACAAACTCTTCATCAAGAGGGTTCAAAGAGAACTGGGAAGGGACCCCCTCCAACCCACTGCTCACCAGGTCAATTAGGGTATTGGAGGCCGTTGGATTACCTCCAGTGACTTTCATCTCCTTGAACATCTCTGATGTCCTCTCAATTGGGAAACATAAATATTGGTGCAAAAGTAATTGTGGGCCAGGCATGGTGGCTCATGCCTGTAATCCAGCACTTTGGGAGGCTGAGGTGAGTGGATCACAAGGTCATGAGATCAAGACCATCCTGGCCAACATGGTGAAACCCCATCTCTACTAAAAATATAAAAATTAGCTGGGCATGGTGGCGCTTGCCTGTGTTCAGCTACTCAGGAGGCTGAGGCAGGAGAACCACTTGAACCTGGGAGGCAGAGATTGCAGTGAGCCGAGATTGTGCCACTGCACTCCAGCCTGACGACAGAGTGAGACTTTGTCTAAAAAAAAAAAAAAAGTAATTGTGGTTTTTGCCATTGAATGTAATAGCAATACCACAATTACTTTTGTACCAACCTAATATATTAAGACAAAAAATTGCTTTGCCTTTAAAGTTAGGTGCTCCAAGAATTTAGTCCTGGACAAGATAAGGCTGATCGGGGTTGTAGGAAGAGCTCACCTCCCTTTCACAAGTAATCTTGGGAACACCCTCCCTTCTCTGGTCTCAGGGCTTCCATCTGTAAAATGGAGGCTTGGGCAAATGGCCCATAGATCCCTCCTGCTGTCTGATGAAAGCAAGTAAGGCACCAAGGTTGTGGCTTACCAGGAACCTCAGAAAGTGAAGGCTCCACCAAGGAGTGGGGGCTAGAGTGGGGAGAAGCTGGGAAGGAACCACGGAGCAGGCAGTGGGGCTGTGGATGGACGGGCAGTCCTCAGGAGGGAGAAGGAGTGGGGAAGGCCAGAGCCGACCCACTGGAGTCTAGGTTGGCAGAAACCCAGAAGTGGCCTGGCCTGAAAGTTCTGGAAAGATTCGGGAAGGAACCTTATGGAGAATTCTCTGTAATTCAACCACTTCATTTTGCCAATGGGGAAACTGAGGAAGAAACAAAGACTAGATTTTTATCATGGTTAAGAGCTGGGCGTTGGACCCAGACCTCCTGACTCCCAGGCCAGGATGCTTTCAATATCTCTGGAATTTGGGCATCTAGTAGAAGTGGTTCTTCTGAAAATACTCACCTTTCCCCTAAGAAGCTCTTAGACTTCGCTTTCTCCAGCATCTGAAGAAAAATGTTGAATTGGCCTAAAAGCCCCAAATTCACCAAAGTGTGTCTAGTGCTGCACCACCCAGGTTCTACACCCCAATCACTATACACAGGACACCTAGGGTGAGCATTTGCACAACATCCTGGAAGCACTAATGCCCAGCAAAGATCCCTGAACCCGGAGTCCACGGACCCACGCCCATCTGGGCGATTCCTTCCCCTCTCTGGGCCTCAGTGTTCCCACCTGGGAAATGGGGCATCTGGATCAGCAGTTTCAAGTTGGGCTGGTAGGCCCTGCTTCTAGGTATTTTAAGAATGAGAATGCATCCTGGTCAACATGGTGAAGCCCCATCTCTACTAAAAATACAAAAAATTAGCTGGGCATGGTGGCGTGTGCCTGTAATCCCAGCTACTCAGGAGGTCGAGGCAGGAGAATTGCCTGAACCCAGGAGGCGGAGGTTGCAGTGAGCCGAGATCGTGCCATTGCACTCCAGCCTGGGTAAAAAGAGTGAAACTCCATCCCAAAAAAAAAAACAAAAAAAAGAATAAGAATGGTGAGAGAGGAAGAGCCATCTCCCCCTCGGCTTTAGTCACAAACAGGTTCCCTTTTTCATCTGTTTTGCATGATAGCATCTCACATGAGATTTCAAGGAGAAAGTGTCCTTCGCGTAAAAGGCATTTGACATCACTAGAAGGGATGACCTCTGGCTCCTGACATTTATAACGCGATGGCTGATTAGGCTGCATGCTTCTCAAGGTCTGGGGAACTACTTTGTTCATCTCTGTATCCCCAAGACCCAGGGCAGAGCTGCTACTCAGGGGAATTTTTACACCACCTCCTAACTGTGCCATCTTGAGCCAGTCACCTAAACTCTCCCATGCATTTCTAAATGGGAATGGTAATGGCAACTCTAGCATTGGGTGGCTGTGAGGGTCTCATGAAAAGTTCTCAGTATGGGCCCTGGAACATGCTAAATATGCAATACAGGTGAGCCCAGTGCACAAATGGCTGTTTGGGTAACACTAGACTTGGCAGGTTCTTTCTCTGGAGGCATGCCGACCTTACAACCTAGCTTTGCCAAGGCAGTCTGCATTTTAAATGTTTAATCATTGCCTCCTTGATTTTTTTCTGAATTGCCTCCTTTTATATGTAATCTGCAATCATTTCCAAAACGTGACAGTTCATTAAATGTACAACTGAGTGATTAAATTTGTTTATCTTTGCAATGACTTTCATGGAAATAAATTCACAAATCTTAGGAACATCCTGTGGAGATCTGAAGGATGTGGTCTTGACCCTTCCAGGCCTGGACTAGTTCAGAGATTCTTCCACTTTCTCTCTTTTTCTTCCTTCAACAGGCTACACACAGGCCAGGGCCAGACTCTCTGAGTGTTTTTAGCACAAGGTCCAAGGGCCTGCCTGCTCCTTCTCCACCCTCAGGAATGCTCGCAATTCCCAGGGATGCACGCGCACACGCGCGCACACACACACACGCACACACACACCATACACACCCTGCCACACACACACACACACACCATACCCACCCTGCCCCCCACACACATACACACTGCACACACACACACACACACACACACACACACCCCATACACACCCTGCCCCCCCACACACACATACTGCACACACACACACAGACACACACACACACACACACACACACACACACACACACCACACCCTGCAGGAAAAGAGGTAGAATCTGGATGGCTTTGCTGGGAGGGGCCCAGGGTCAAGCTTCCTCTGAATGCATTGTAGTTGAGCTTTCCAAAAAGTAACTCCCTGGGAATAGCAAGGGAAGGTCCTGCTGGGTAAAGAGATTGCTGAAACTTCATCTTCCACCTTCACTTTTAAATTAACTAATAGTAAACAACACAATAGCAATAATTGCCATTTATGGAGTGCTTACTTGGGTAGAAGCTCAGGTTGCAAGGTTAGAGAAACCCAGGTTCAAAACCTGTCTCATTTGCTCACCAGCTGTTTGGCTTTGGGCAAGTTACTTTGCCTCTCTGTGTTTTAGACTCCTAATCTTTAACATGAGGCATGGTGATAAAGCCTTTAGAGGACTACAAGCCTCCTTAAGCCTCCAAACAACTCCATGAGGCAGAGATGGTCAGGATGCTTGTTTTACAAACTCAGAGAGACCTGTCCAAAGTCACCCAGCAAATAAAGAACTGGGACCCAGGCCAGTCGAGGTGATCCATGCCTGTAATCCCAGCACTTTGGGAGGTCAAGGCAGGCGGATCAGGAGGTCAGGAGTTTGAGACCAACCTGGCCAACATGGTGAAACCCTGTCTCTACTAAAAATCCAAAAATTAGCCAGGCATGGTGGTAGGCACTTAGAATCCCAGCTACTCAGGAGGCTGAGGCAGGAGAATTGCTTGAACCCGGGAGACAGCGTGAGCTGAAACCATGCCATTGCACTCCAGCCTGGGTGACAGAGCAAGACTCAGTCTCAAAAAGAAAAGAAAAGAAATGAGATCCAAACTTTTCTCATTGTATTTACATCTGGAATTTGGACCACATGTTCAGGTGACAGGAAGAGAGGAGAGGACAGGGAGGTCAGGAGAACTGGGGCCCATCCTGGCCTTGAACTTCTGGCTGTGTGACCTTGGGCGAGTGGCCTAACTTCTCTGTCTGTCTTCTCATCTATAAAGGGAGATGTTAACACCTACCCTACACGAGTGTTGTAAACATTAAAGAGGTGATTTCTGCCAAGAGGCTTTGAAAACCAGCAAGCGTGTGACCAATGTAAGACTTTTAAAATCACCATTATCATCTGGGTAGAGCTGCTGAGATTAGAGGTTTAGATCTGAGGGTCCCACAGGGGCACCTGGTACAGTTCAGGCATGAAACAAATATATGTGAAGGTTCAACTGTGGGCCAGGAACTGGCTGTGTACCTGGACACCCGCATTTGAGTAAGAACAGAGAATGCATATGGTCCCTGGCATATCAGTGCAAGCAGCGAATTTTTTAACTTCAGAATAGGCTGGGTACAGTCATGCAGGCCTGTAAACCCAGAACTTTGTGAGGCTGAGGCAGGCGGATCACTTGATGTCAGGAGTTCAAGACCAGCCTGGCCAACATGGTGAAACCCCATCTCTACTAAAAATACAAAAATTAGCCAGGCATGGTGGCGGGTGCCTGTAATCCCAGCTAATCAGGAGGCTGAGGCAGGAGAATTGCTTGATCCCCGAAGGCAGAGGTTGCAGTGAGCTGAGATCATGCCACTGCGCTCCAGCCTGGGCAACAAGAGTGAAACTCTATCTCAATAAAACAAAAAACTACAGACTCAACTTGTGCAAAGCTCTCCCATTTTACTGATGATAACATTGTGGTTAAGCTGGCGATGGGCAAGAGGCAGTTATCCAAATCTACCAGCACGTTGAATTCAGAATTTAGGGAAGTTTGGGTCCTGCCCCCTACATTACTGCTGTCTGTTTCATTTTTTGCTCTCCCAGACTCACCTGCTCACAGTTACCCTCTTCCTTCCCCATGCCCCTGCTCCCCAGCTCCAGAGCCCCTATGTCCATCCACTCCTGCACTTGGATGAAAAGAGAAGAAATGGGAAGGCAAGCACATTTACCTGTCAACCTGGGATCTCGGGCAGTATCCGGGAGTTCCCCTTGACAAATTCTAGACGCGGGTGCAAAGCCCAGGGCTCTCCTGTACCTGAGCAGATACTGCCTCTGGGTTTCTGAAAATCCCACCATGGAAGTAATAGTGATTGAGATAAATTTACTTGAGGTGTTGGAATGACGGGGCTCTTGGATGCTGGAGGCAAGATTAGATCAGGGCTGAAATCTGTGAACCTGGGCAAGTTAATTCCCTTCCCTGAAGCTCAGGTTTTCTCCTCTGCAAAATTGAGAGCATAACAGTCTTTGGGAAGGTTAACTGAAATAACACATGTAAGTGCTCACCACAGGGCACACAGTAACAATTAATATAGGAAGCAGAAAAGTTCCTCTTCAAAGTTTCCTTTCTTGTTAAAGAATAAATTATAAGTGTTAGAAATAATAGTTTGTTTTAAACACTTTCTTCAAAGCCTTTCTGCTTTTTATTAATAAACTCTTTGTTAAGCCCCATCCTATGTAGCTGTTAGACATGCTCACAGGCACATAGTACATTCTATGCCCTTAAACTTGAACCAAGATATCTGTGCTAGACCTGCTCACAAGCACATCCCAGCTCACAACCTATGCCCCTTCCTTATTTAGATTTCATTTTTGTTCTCCACTGCTTTTACCTGTTTAGAAAAGTTTGAAGTTGTTAGCCAATCAAGTTTTCATTTTAGATTGTGAAGTCTGGCTCCAGCCAACGAAGATCAAACACAGCAGTAAGGATGACCCCAAAAGTGTAAAGGACAAATATGTCTGCTTTTCCTTTGTTCGTTGTACTCTCCTGGCAAGATGGCTAACAGGAGTACCCTTTCTGCAGAAAGTAAAGATTGCCTTACTGAGAGATCCTTTGTCTCAGTGCTGATTTTTCTTTGCAGCACTGAGCATCTGTTTCCGACCATTAAAGACAGTGGGATTTATTTTCCTGGCAGACCAAGTCTAATTGATGCACAAGGCACACGTTGAAAGCCTACTGCAAGCTTAGAGGAAGCCAAAACTGTGAAGACTACAAGCCAAGAACTTTATTGAGCTTTTACTGAGTACTAAACA
The DNA here is from genome assembly GCF_009761245.1 of Sapajus apella. Lineage (NCBI taxonomy): Eukaryota > Metazoa > Chordata > Mammalia > Primates > Cebidae > Sapajus > Sapajus apella. The sequence continues at coordinate 18,563,095 of NW_022436954.1, forward strand.
CTTTGCTTAACACTGTACCTCTATTTATTCCTCCAAACTTACCTCTCCTGTAAGATTGTGGGTTCCTTGAAGGCAATGTCTGTCTTAGTCCTCTTTGTCCCTACCATCAACCTAATCTGAAAGGAAGGATCTATGGATATGATTGTCTCCATTTACAGACAGGAAAATTGAAGCTCTGGAAGATGAAGTTACCTGCCCAAGAGCTCCTAGCTGGTAAGCAGCAGAGCTGGAATTTGAACCCAGGCAGTTATATTCCAGAGCCTGTGCTCTGTATCCTGACTCACACTACTTCATGCCCTATATCTCTTCTGTTCTTCCCAAAAACCCTGTGGTTATTAGCACTGCCCCCATTCTACAGATGAGTAAAGTGAGGTTCAGGGAGGTGGAGTGATTCATTGAGAAGTGCAGTGGCCATGACTTTTGAGACAAAGGGAAGGTGGATGGCCTATAAGTCTTCTTTAGCCAGTAAGCGCTGCCTGCTTTGAAGCTAAGTGACCCCCAGCAGTTACACAGTGTGCTCAGACCACTGGGGCATGTTCTGGGCATGGTGATAAGCCGGTTCACCTCCTGGTTATTGATTTTGATGCTGGATTACTTTTCTGGGGTACCAGTGGGCATCAGACAGCAGAACTGAGGAACCTAGATTCCTACTGGGCAACCTCCATGCTCAAGGACAGATCTGTACCCAGCTGTCACAGTGACAGGCATGTCAGGACATGCTGCCGGGTGGGAAGGACCTCCATCCTGATCCTATTACCTAGGCAGCACAGGCTGCCTGGCACCTGCTCCCTGCTCTCTCCAGCTTTCCCTTCCTCCTTCCCCTCCTTCCCTCTCCTTTTGTTATGAGCTGATTTGTGTCCCTTCAAAAGATGTTGAAGCTCTAATCCGTAGTCCCCCAACTGGGACTATTTGGAAAAATGATCCCTGCAGATGATCAAGTTAAGATGAGGCGCTAACCCAACGTGACCGTGTCCTTAACCGAAGGGGAAATTTGGGCACAGAGGGCAACACAGTGAAGACACAGTGGAGGATGTCATGAGAAGATGGAGATTGAAAGATGTGGCTATAAGCCAAGGACCACCAACGACTGCTGGTCACCCCCAGAAGCCAGCAAAAGGCAAGGAAGAGCTTTTCCCAGAGTCTCAGAGGGAGCATGGCCCAGCTGAACACCTCGATTCCAGACTTCTAGCCTCCAGAACAGTGAGGCGATCACTTTCTCTTCCACCATGCCATCCAGTTTGTAGCACTTTGTCACAGCAGCCCTAACAAACTCATATACCCTCTCCCTTCGCCACCCTACTTAGCTCCCATATTCCAAACATGTGTGTGAAGGCGACAAGGCTTAAAAGAAACAACCCTATGCCAGGTTCACACTGACAAGCATGTGCTGTGCCCACGGTCCCGGGACCAGAGGCAGGAAGGAGGACTCCAGAAGCTTCTCCAGCCCCTCAGAAGTGGTTGACTCCGTTAATATTGCAGAGCACTTATTATAGACCGGGTGTCTTCTAAGTAATTTCTTAATATTAACTACTGTCATCCATTTCACAGGTAGGGAGACTGAGGAAAGAGATGGCAAGGTAATTAGACAAACATTACTTAGTGAATGGCAGAGCTGGGCTCCTGGCTCAGGCAATCTGACATTAGGACCTGGTCTCTTAACCACTTTATCTTGCTGCCTCTAATCGGTTACGTCAGCTTCTCCATCTGTTAAATGGAAATAACTTATGCAGGAGAAGATCAAGCCTCTTCCATGCCCTGGGATTCTGTATCCCATCACGGAGGCCCACAGAGTCCCAGAGATGGATGGAACCCTGGTGATGGCTCACCCCCTGCTTGAGCACGTTTGTGTGTGTGTGCGTGTGTGTGATGACACGTGTCTGTGCCTGCATGTCTGTGTATATGTCATATATACTGTTATATATGCACGCATCTATTCTGCTTAATGATATTTTTTTCTTTGTTTCAGAGTGAGGCTGATTCACTTACTCAAATTAATGTTCCCATCTTGCCTGACTCATTTAATGGGAACAGCTAGTTCTTGTGCCAATACATGAATTGACCCTGAAGACCTTTCACCAAAAAAATATGGAACGTCTCTTGTTCTTGAGTTAACGAGCATTGGACAACAACCAGCTTTTCTTTGACTTCCCCTGTTTTTCACAGATACGCCTGCTGACCTCCATCTAGCATTCTGACAAGAGGGTAGGTTAGGGCCTCTGCAGGAAGACAGGGAATGAGGACTCCCAAAAAAGAGGAATAGAACATTTTACCATTTCTCAAAAGTGATTCTTACCCAACCAACTTTGCAGATGAGGAAGCTAGCAGATCAGAGGGGATAAGTGGCTTGGCCAGGTTCGCCCAGGAATTGATTGCAGAGCCAGGGCTGAGCCCCATTTGCCCAGATAGCCACTTCTCTCCTTCTCATTTTTCTTCTTCCCAGGTTTTTCTCTGTCTCCGCTACTGTCTGCCTGATTCCTTGCTTTTTATTCCAAATATGTAAACCTCTAATAAACCTAGAGACAGGCTTATGCCCAATTTATCCCCAGTTACAGAGGAGCTGGGGCCCATTATAAGGTGGATAAATGTCCCCATGTGCAGTTTTTAGAAATGCTTCTCCAGCATAAACAGCTTAACTCCATAAAGCACCCTGAGAATGTTTGCTTAGTGGCTCCAATTTTTAAGAGGCTGACCTTTGCTGCAAGACCTTGGGTCTAGTCAGACAATTGCAACATAGCAGATTACAGCCACTCACATCTGAGCGTGGTAAACCAGCCACCTTGCAGAGGCCTTATCCAGAGTTTATTCACAGTGCTTGGCACTTGGTAAGGGCTCAATAAACAGCTTGTGAATTAAAGACTGAATCAAATAGTCAATAAATATTAGCTTTAGCAAAACAGAATTAGGAGGTTAAATCCCCTAAAGGGAAAAAAATCAAGTAGTATATCCTCTCCAGCAAAAAAAAAAAAAAAAAAAGAAACCTTATCAATATGATTTTTTTTACTGTTATCTGTGCCATTGAGTACCCTGCTCTCCAGGACACCAGGTCACATTCTGGGGCATGAGCTCTCGAATCTGAGGTTGCATTCAGACATTCGGTATTTTAGAGCACTGTCCATGTGCCTGCAACTATGCTGGGTAAACTGGGTATATATTAGTGAATCCCACAGATATATGGTCCCTGTTTTGCAGAGCTCACAGATCATGAAGAAGCCTCTCTGCTTTGGGATTTACTAGAAGGAGACTAGTAATTTCCAAAGGAATCTCAGCTTTCACTCTTGGACTCAGAAGCCAAAGGGCAAGAAAGCCAGTGTTTGTCATCCAGGGTTTCCAGAGTGCCTGGGCTGAGGTTTAGGTCACAGAAGAGGCCCCAGCCCTTCCTCATGTTGCAAGCAGGTGAAACCCCTGAGGACGGCCTCTCATCCTTCCTAAGGGGCCAAGCCAAGGAGACAAACAGCACTTGTTAGAGATAAAAGCCCATTGAACAATCCATACCCCATTTTTATAGCCTGGAACCACTGACCCTCCCTAAAACAAACGAATGACAACTCAAGGGAACAGTCGAGCTCTAAGAGGGCCTGGACTACACCCAAGACCAGGAGGCAGTGAGGGGAGCGACCACCACACAGGACGTCAGTGATCAAGTATCCAGTGCCAGCTTTCTGGCAACGTGCTGGTAGCCTGGACAAGTCTCTGCCCTTTCTGAGTTGTCCAGGTTAGGTGAGATGACCTCTGAGTTCCTTCTAGGGCCGACCCTCTGATATGGTTTGGCTGTATCCCCACCCAAAATCTCGTCTTGAATTGTAATTTGAATTATAATACCCACATATTGGAGTCAGGACCTGATGGGAGGCGATTAGATCACGGGGCGATTCCCCAGTGCTGTTCTCATGATAGTGGGTGAGTTCTCATGAGATCTGATGGTTTTATAAGGGGATTTTCTCCCCTTCACTCTGCACTTCTCTCTCCTGCCGCCTTGTGAAGAAGGATGTGATTGCTTCTCCTTCTACCATGATTGTAAGTTTCCTGAGGCTTCCCCACCACAGCTGAACTGCAAGTCAATTAAACGTCTTTTCTTTGTAAATTACCCAGTCTTGGGTATGCCTTTATTAGCAGTGTGAGAATGGACTAATTCACCCTCCATGTCCATTTCAGTGCTTTTCTTGTCCTTGTCGTTGACCCTCTACCTGTCTCCCCATCCCTCCATGGGCTCCTACTTATGCCTGGATTGTGCTGTGGAATTAGTAGCAGTGCCTTCTCATTATCAAAGTGTCTTGGTTTGGACGACAAATTCTATAGTCGCCCTACCCATCTCCCGCCCATCTTCTCTTCTTTCCCTCTCTCTTTTTCTCTGCTTTCTTGGAGATTCCTGCAGACCTGACCAGCCCACTAGTGGTCTTCAAGGATGCAGAGATCCAAGACCACCTGCCCCATTCTGTATCTCCTCTACGGAGCTTCCACTTTCTCCTTGTCCTTAAGCAGCTCGCCCTACCACAGGCCTAAGAAACAATGACCTGAAGCACCTCCCTCCAAGGTGGGGAAAAAGCCAGTTTTCTAGGGAACCACAGAACACTCAGCCACTCCAAAGTCCGGGAAGGAACCTCAGCTTTCACTCTGAACTCAGGAGTCAAAGGACGAGAAGCCAGCACTGGTGCAACAAACGCCCAGGGAGCACCTGGGTTTAGGTTTGGATGGCTAAAGAAGACTCAGCTCAGGCAGACCCCTGCCTCACCACACCCGGTCATCCTGTGGCTTGCCAGAGACCTCGTTCCAGGCCCTTTGTCTGTGTCATCCACAGGGGAGTTCACTTCTACTCGGCATTGGCACAGAGCACCTCCACCCCACCATACCTCTGAGAAGCAGAGTGAAATATTGACCTAGAAGATAGGCTTGCATTTGTTCCTGTTGCTTCTCAGAGCAAAAGCTGAAGTCCTGACAATGACCTACAAGGCTCAACATGGCCTGTCTTCCCCTCACCTCCTCAACCCTCTGCCTTAGGCCACCTCCTTCGCTTCTCCCATCTGCATATTCTGCTCCAGCCCGATGAGCCCCTGACCATTCCTCTAATGCCAACATGCCAGACATGTTCCCACCCCAGGGCCTTTGCACCTGCTGCTCCCTCTGCCTGGAATGTTATTCCCTCAGATTGGTACCTGACTCATAGTCTGCCTCTCTGAGCTTCCCATAAATGTCACCCTTGCTGTCAGGATTACTCTGGCTGCTCCATTTAAAATTGCAATCCTAATAGCACTTATTCAGTCCTATTTTTCACAGCACTTAGGATCTTCTAAGATTTGTACCATAAACCTATTTATTGTTTTGTTTACCACTGCATTCCTGTATCTAGAACAAAGCCCGGTACAGTGGACACTGAATAGACAGGGAATGAATCCCTTGGGCTGGGACTCTCTGAGAGCAGAGGTCATGCTTTGTTTTTTTTTAGATGGAGTCTCACCCTGTTGCCAGGCTGGAGTGCAGTGGTGCGATCTCGGCTCACTGCAACCTCTGCCTTCTAAGTTCAAGCAATTCTCCTGCCTCAGTCTCCTTCCGAGTAGGTGGGACTACAGTCACATGCCACCTCACCCAGCTAATTTTTGTATTGTTAGTAGAGATGGGTTTCACCATGTTGACCAGGATGGTCTCGATCTCTTGACCTTCTGATCCGTCCGCCTCGGCCTCCCAGAGTGCTGGGATTACAGGTGTGAGCCACCGCACATGCCACTTTAATAGTTTTGTTTCTGTGCAGCAGGCCGTGACTGGGACCTCCCATGTGCCAGGCATAGTGCTAGGCACTGGGGACCGATGAGAACCATCACTAGCACTGCTGTTAACACAGGAGTTCACATTTATCCAGCCCTCTAACCTGCCAGGCACTGTTGTAAGTGCCTTGTAAATACTGACCCATTTAATCCCTGCAACCACTCTACATTGTAGATACTATTGTCAACCCTATTTTCAGATGGAAAAACAGAGGCACAGAGCAGTTAAATAACTTTCCCCAAAATCTGTGTGGATAAGAGACAGAACTGGGACCTAGATTCAGGGGTGTAGCCCCAGAGCCCACACGACTCTCAGGGAGCTCACAGACTTGTAGAGGCGACAGACATGTATAAAGCCATGCTGCGCCACATGACTTGGGGACAATGATAAACGCTAAGCCCAAGCATGCTGAGGAAGCAAAGCAGAGACATTAATATCAAATACAACTAAGGAGGCTGAGAAGGGTTTGTCATGAGAAATGATGTCTCACTGGGGTCTTGAAGGATGTATAGGAGCTCACCAGCTGAAGAAATGGGGAGGGTATGAAGCAATATGAGGGTTTCTGGGAATTATGAGGTGTCCATATGATTAAATCATGGAATGCACATGAGGGAGGGGTAAGAGGCAAAGCCAGAGGAATAGTTAGGGAAGTTCATGAAGTGCCGAGCTGGAGTTTGGCCTTTATGAGTTCTGGACAGCAGGATTTTGAGCAAGGTTGTGAATTCATTTGTTCATTCAAATAACAAATATTTTTTAAATGTTTACTGTGGGCTAGGCAGAGTCCTGTGTTCTGGGACCTGCGTTTGGAGATTATTCCCAGCAGTTAGGAAAGGTACATGGGTTAAATACTGACTCACAGCAGACCCTGCGTGATTGTCTGTCAATGAAATGAATGAATGAATGAATTTTAAAAAATGACTCTTATTGCTTTACCCAGCAATCTAGACATGAAACTTTGAAACATTGAATGGAAGTTCTGACCTCCATTCCTCTACAGACCCCCATTGCATTTTTATCTGAGCTTCCTGGCAGCCAAGGCAAAAAAGGAGATGTCTGTAGCTTTCATTTGTCTTTAGGGGAAAAAAAAAAACATATTAAGTTATTTGAGAGAGAAATTCTACTTCCTGGTATTACCTTTCGGGAGGAATTTATCTCTTGACGGCAAAGCAGTAGCTCTTATTCTTCACTAAAGCGGGAGCTGCAGGTTGCCTGGGAATCCCAGCCTGCCTAGATGGTAGCACCACCATGCAATGGAAAACATTGCCAGCTTCCTTCCCCAACAATAGGCTGTCACCTGCCCGCATGTAAATACAGCTCATAGTTCAGAGGCGAGTTGCTAAGCATATGCAAGAGCATGTGGACAGCCCTGGGAGGGAGGCCACCACTGGCAAACACTTCAGGAGCCAACCTGCCGCTGCCGCTGCAGCCGCTGCTCCTCAGGGTCCCCACCGAATAGCCAGGGCCGACGCGTCTGGGGCTCGGCTTGGGAACAGGGCAGCCCACCCGGCCTGGGGAGACAAGGGGCCGAGTCTGGTGACTTTCTAGGGCAGACTGGGATTTTCTCTGGGTCTTGTACATGGCGGACGGCTCAAGGCCTGCGTAGGGTAGGGCTGGGAGCCAGCGACCGCAGCCCGGCCGTGCCTCTGCCAATCTGATCATCTTTCAGCCTCCAGCTCCTCCCTTTCCTTCTCCTGACTGTTTCTGACTCGTTTTCTTCCTCTCACGTTTGCTCACACTGGCCCTGGCCTCTCCCTGGCTGATGCCCTCTCTGTTTCCCCACCTGTTGATTCCGTTTCTCTGCCCGTTTTTCTCTGGCCTCCCCTTGCTTTTTGTTGCTGTTTCTCCCTCCGCCTCTGCCCCAGTTCTCCTTCACCCTCCCCCGTGAGCTCTTCCCTTTCCCTCCGTCTCTCCACTCATCCCTGTGTGTCTCAGTCTCTGTGCTGCTGTCTGTCCTCCTGCCTTCTGCCGGTTCTCGGTTCTCTTTCTCTATGTAGGTATTGGGCGCTCTCTCTCCCTCCCCACCTCTGTGGTTTCTCCATCAAACATCCTCTCTCTCTCTCTCTCTCTCTCTTTCTCTCTCTCTCTCTCCCTTTCCCTCTCCCTCTCCTTCTCCCTCCCCTGCCCTCCCTGCTTGGCTCCCTGGCCTCTGCTGTCTTTTATCATGATCAGCCCCTTTACCTATACCTCTCACTTGTCTTTCTTTCCTGATCCTCAGAGAAGGGGACTAGAGCCCGGGGCCCCAGTGCTGTGGGAAACACAAGGACACCTCACGAGCTCCGAGCTCTGAGTCTGTGCCTTACAGATCCCCCTTTCCTGCGGCTGGTGTTCTGCTGGCCTCTAGGACACTCACTCCCCACCTCTCCCATCCTCCCACCTGATCCGCATACACATGGAGTGGCCTCAAAGCCCAGGCTGGCCTGCTGGCCTCTCCGTGCCTGGCTTCATTCCACTCATTGCTCCTCCCACCTCCTTGCCTGGTTTCCATGGTTACCTTGACTCTCAGAGGCCATGGTGGATGTCTGGTGCTGCTGGCTTAGACTAACTGGGATCGGGAGCCTCCCTCCTCCTCTCCACCCTGGAGAACCCACCATAACACTCTAAGGGCCCACCTCGTTCTCAAAAGGATATTGCCAGTAGCTGGTTTGAAGAAAGATGAGAACCGTGGCCAGCTCATCCCAGCTGAGGCCATGACCAAAAGAACATCATTAGCCAAGTGTAGCTCAGACCAAGATCCAAGCTGCTGAATCCTTACTAACATTCATTCATTCATTCAAGCAATCAGCCAAACATCGGAGAATAGAGGACTCAATCAAGACAAGTCCCTGCCTTTGAGAAGAACCTCCAGATGACAGGGGCAGAGGGTGCTGGAAATATTGACCTTCTTTTGTCTGGGGCATCAAAAATGTCCCCCAGAGGACAGGTAACAGTTGAGCCTCAGAGGGTGAATAGGACTGGGAGAAAGAGCCAGCTGGTATTTGAAGCAAATGACATAATTTGTGCAAAGGCACTAGGCTGGGGACAGGGTGATGGGAAATGTGAGTTCTAAGAGGTTGTAGTCCTGATGCGTAATTCAGTGTCTGGTAGAGTAGCTGCTAACCACATGCTGATGGAGGAAGGGAATGAATGGGTGGATGGTCTACAGGATGCCCCGTGGAGGCTGGGAGCACAAGGGGACATGGATGGGCAGAGAGCGAAGAGCTGGGAAGACGTGTCTGGGCGGGTTTCATTAAAGACTCATCCACCCGAGCTGAAGAGTTAAGACTTCATGACTTGGCCAACTAGAGATTTGTTTATTACTTCCTTTGCTTTTCTTTTGGAAAAATAGCACTCTGGCAGCTATTTTGAGGATGAACAAGAGCTCGAACTTGTACATTTTACAAGTTCACAACTAAACTCTGCCTCTTCCCCACCTCCCCGCCGAACCTGCAAGAAGCAGGAAGAACCATGGCCTCATATTTCCAGTTGATTGCAGCTCCATCCTTCTCGTGCTCCAGCCGAAAGCCCTGGCGTCACCCCTGACTCATCTCTTTCTCTCACCCCCCCGCGTTTGATCTGTCAGGAAATCCTGTTAGCTGCACTTGTAAAATGTGCCCAGAATCCAACCATTTCTCGCCACCTCCTCTGCCACCATCCTCCTCCAAAACACCCTCGCCTCTCCCCTGGGCTATTGCAGTGGCCCCTCGCCTTCGGCTCTCACTTTCTCCCTTCCTCCTCCTGCCTCCCCCGCTGCAGGTGTATCTCTTCTTATACACCACGCAGAGTGAGCCTGTTAAAATGTTGGTCACATCACTTCATTCTTCAGCTTGAAGCTCTGTGATGGCTATATCTCCTACGGAGTCAGAGTCTAGCAAGGGTGCAAGGGTGTTGCATGATGTACCCGCTAGCACCCCCCACCTCCTCTCTGAGTCCCTCTCTACTATACTGGGTCCCCAGGCACATGGAACTGTGAATCCATTACACCCCCCCCCCCTTTTTTAAATAAATTACCCAGTCTAGGGTATGTCTTTATCAGCAGTGTGAAAACAGACGAATACAAGCCCCTACAGTATGGTCTACCATTGGATGTTGGGGCAGGTTCTTACAGAGGCTGAGTGCTGTCCTGGCCTCTGGGACATTCACTCCTAGATTGAGAATCTTCTTCTGTCAGGGGAAGTTGGAGAGCTAAGCAGTCATCTTTCCCAGACTCCTTTGCAGCTGGGATCTGGGCTATGAATGAGGTTCTATAGGTAAACATGCCCCCCAGGAGGTGGGGAAGGAGGAAGAGAGGTGGCAGCCACCTAGCTACAGCTGTAGCGGCCCCAGCACCTGCTCACCAGCTTCGCAGGTATGTGTCAGTTCCAGTGGCGGCAGCAGCTTCCACACATCTGAGTCCTAGCGATGGCCATGACGTTCCAAAACAAAGTCCAGGGGTGGGGTTGCCCCTGACTGCCCTTCTCCATCCCTCCCACAATTGTGCAACCATTTAGTTTTCTGTTTTAATCCATTTGCTGCTAAAATTCATAGAGTGCTTTCCATTTCCCACACTGAATCCGAGCAGCCAGTCCTGCCGCATCCTCTGGGGTCCCTGAGCCTCTCCCTGGCCACATCCTCTCCTGTCTCCCCCTCCACAGTCTGAATAATTCCTTCTGGCTGGAGGTGTGGGTGGGGATCATTCTTTATCCATCTACCCACATGCAATCCCCAGATCTATCATCCGGGTACCTGAGTACTTCCTGTCCTTTCGAAACTCCAGGTCTGGAGTCCATCCCCTTCTGTTCTCAGCAATCTCTGTGACCCTCTGGGGGAGGAAGTCTCATCATCTGCATGGGTTTGCTCTGAAGGCCCTGGAAGGATTCTCCCCAGCTTTCCCATTCTCCAGACTGACCTTTTTCAAAAGCGTGTTCTGTGCAAGCAGTGTGAATGAGATTCTTTGAAAACAGAGCTACCACACAGGAAACTGGTAGTTACTCACAGTTAAATGGGGTTATTTATAGCAGGACTTCTCAGAGCCTTTACTGTGCTGAGATAAATTATGAAACCTCAAGAGGGATATCAGAGCACAGTGCTTGGCACAGCACTTCACACATAGTAGTCTCTAAATTAACCTCAGTCTTTGGTGAGCAATTTATGATTTGGATTCTCGATTGGGTTGGGTGGGATGAAGTGAGCACTTTTCTGTGTGCTGGAGAGAGTGGACAGAGCACAGGCTTTGGCTCTAGAGAGGTCCAAGTGCAGATTACAGTTCTGCCACTTACTGTGGAAAACTGACCTCCCCACTCTGAACCTCAGTCTCTTCTTCAGGGACAGGAAACCTACCACTCAGGAGGACTGGGTTGGTGAATGAAATGAAGTCCCAGTGACGCTGGATACACAGTAGTGAGGAGGGCGATCATCATCTGGAATCACAGCACCTCTAAACACAGTCCAGCCCTCCCAGTTCAGCCAGGCTGACACAGGGAGGAGAGCGTGGCTGGGCCTGGCAGGCTGTGCAGGGAATCCCGAGGGACACTTCTCCTGAATTCCAGTCGTGCCTGTGGGGCTCTTGGGTTTCAATACACAACAGCAAGGAGTTGCTCCGCTTCTCGGACGAGTTCCTATAATGGAAGGACTCACAGATATTCCCAAAGCCAATTTTCCACTCATGCTGCTGCTTCAGGTGGAAGGAGGCGGGGCACCAGCTGGGAACTGGAGGACAAAGCGGAAACAGACTGATGTCACAATCGTAATGGTACAAACTAAGACCTATGGCTACTTACTGCAGGCCAGATACTGCTCTAGGCATTCTGCATTTTCTTTTTTAATTCTCACAGCAAGCCAAAGAGGTAGATGCTATTATCGTTTCTGACGTGTAGCAGAGGAAATTGAGGCTCACAGCCTCCCCGGGCAGCCTCATCTGGGGACTGCTGCCCCGACTCTGACCACGCCCTGCCTCCCCCTGAGTCCATGATTGCTCCCATTAAATGTCTGCTCCTTGGCCTTGATTCTGTCCTTGGAATCATCTTTGCTTCCCATGGCAATGTGGGAGGCCAAATGGTTTCAGATCCCAGGGATCTTGTCGCATCCAAAATTTCAGGGCCAAGGCAGCCTGACACAGCCAGAGAACTTGAACTTTGGAGTGGAAGATGAGGCCTGAGTCTCAGAACCCCACTCACATGCTGTATTATGTGATGAGTCACTCCACTTCTCAGGGTTTTAGGGTGTGACTAGGGATTGCCTTTGTCACTGGGGTGCTATGCTGGTGTCAAGGCGGATGACAAAAAGCCCAACTCAAAGTGGCCTAAATAGCAGTGAATTTTCATTTTCTCATATAAATAAAAGTCCAGAACTAGAGTGGGTAATTTATAGCTTTGCGGGGGGCATCAAGGACCCAAGTACCCTCCATCTTTCTGTGTAGCCATCCTTGCTTGCCTCATGGTGGCAAAATGGCTGCTGCAGCTCCAGGCACAACATACTCAAACAACAATGTCCATAGACCTTCAAAGAGTGGGACTCTTCCTTTTTTTTTTGAGACTGGGTCTCATTCTGTCACTCAGGCTGGAATACAGTGGTGCCATCATAGCTCACTGCAGACTCAATCTCCCAGGTTCAAGCGATTCTTCCATTTCCTAGCCTCCCAAGTAGCTGGAACTATAGGCATACACCACCATGCTAGACTTTTCAAAAAATTTTGAGTAGAAACAGGGTCTCCCTGTGTTACTCAGGCTGGTCTCAAACTTCTGAGTTCAAGCAGTCCTCCTGCCTCGGCCTCCCAAAGCACTGGGGTTACAGGCATGAGCTTTACAAGAGGGAGGAAAACCTCATCAGTACTGCCTTTGTGTCTCACTGGCTAGAGTGGCACACACTGCCTAGCATCATGCCTGGTGTCTGAGTTTGGTAGAGCTGTTCTGACAAAGTCCCACAGCCTGGTTGGCTTAAACAACAGACATCTACATCGTCATAGATCTAGAGGCCAGAAGTCTGAGATCAAGGCGTGAACAGGATGGGTTTCTTCTGCAGCCTCTCTCCCTGGCTTGTAGACAGCTGTCTTCTCCCCATGCCTTCACAGTCTTCCCTCTGTGCGGGTCCACGTCCCAGTCTCTCCTTCTAAGAACATAAATCATATTGGATTAGGACCTATCCTATTGGCCTCATTTTAATGTATTATCTCTTTAAAGACCTTAACTGCCAATACAGTCAAATTCAGAGCTACTGGAGGTTAAGACTTCGGCTTGAATTTGGGGAGGACTGAATTCAGCCCGTCACACCTGGCAATAGCTCAATAAACATAAGCTATTAGTATTTATATTTGCATTTGCATTCACATGTATGTTTTTTTAATTGTTGCATTCTCTGTCACTACAATGGAAATTGACATCTTATCTATTTATTTACTTATTAAATTTTTGAGACGGAGTCTCACTCTGTCATCTAGGCTGGAGTGCAGTGGTGCGACCTCGGCTCACTGCAATCTCCATCTCCCTGGTTCAAACAATTCTCCTGCCTCAGCCTACCAAGTAGCTAGGATTACAGTCTCTTGCCACTGCGCCTGGCTCACTTTTGTATTTTTAGTAGAGAAGGGGTTTCGCCATGTTGGCCAGGCTGGTCTTGAACTCCCTACCTCAGGTGATCCGCCCTCTTTAGCTCCCAAAGTGCTTGGATTACAGGCATGCGCCACCACGCCCAGCCAGAAATGGACATCACTGATCTATCTAACCACATTGTTTAAATTCAGCGGATGGCAGCCAGGACTGATGGGTAGAAGGTACCAGAGCCGTTTCTTCCCTTCAGGGCCAGGCTATATCTTTGCTCTGAGCAACAGCCGGGGAGCTTCTTACAGTGATTCTCAAGAACTCAGAATTCCTCCCTCCTCACCCCCATTTCTCAGAGGGAGAAGGCAAGGAAGAGGTGCAGCCAGGCTGGACAGAAGGGTCAGAGGTGCCTTTCACGGCCTTACCCTCAATGACCAAAAGCTTACATTCATCCAATCATTCATTCAGCAAATATTTACTGAGTGCCTTTGGGCATGCCAGCACTATTCTGGGTAGTAGTGATTTGGTGAAATGAACAACGCCTCTGTTCTTGTGGAGTTCGTAATCTACTGAGGGACACAGACAATGAAGAAACCCAAACTGATCTCATATAACATCAGCACTGTGATGAAAAGAGAAGTGGGGTGAGGGGATAGAAAATAGGAGCGGGGGCCAGGTGCGGTGACTCATGCCTGTCATCCCACAACTTTGGGAGGCCAAGGTGAGAGGTTCATGTGAGCCCAGGAGTTCCGGACTAGCCTGGGAAACATAGCGAGACCTGTCTCTACAAAAAAAAATTTTTAAAAAAATTAGCCAGGCATGGTGATGTACACACGCCTGTCGTCCCAGCAACCCAGGAGGCTGAGGTGGGAGGATCACCTGAGCTCAGGAGGTTGAGGCTGCAGTGAGCTGTGATTGTGCCACTGCCCTCCAGCCTAAGTGACGGAGTGAGACCCTGTCTCAAAAAAAATAAAGAAAAGAAGAGAAAAAAAGAGAAAGGAAACAGGAAAAGGAAAAAGCAAAGGGTGGGGGGAAGAAAATGGGAGAGGGAGTGGTATTTAAAGGGGGAGGGGGGTTCCAGGAGGACTCTCGAACAGACGACACTTGATCAGGGGCTGCAGGAAGTGAGGAGGGAGCCCCAGCTGCAGGACCGGGCTCCAGGCTGTGGGAACTACACACGCAAGGGCCCCCGGAGGAGAATTCACAGCCAGAAGCCAGAGTGGCTGGAAAGGAGTGAGCAAGGAGCAAGAGACTTAGGCTTCCACTTCTACTGGGAAGGGAAACCGCTGGACAGTTTTCAACAGAAAATGTCAGGCCAGGCGCGGTGGCTCACACCTGTATGTAATCTTAGTACTTGTGGAGGCCAAAGCAGGTGGATCACCTGAGGTCAGGAGTTTGAGGCCAGCTTGGCCAACATGGAGAAACCCTGTTTCTACTAAAAATACAAAAATTAGCTGGGCATGGTGGCAGGCGCCTATACTCCCAGCTGCTTGGGAGGCTGAGGCAGGAGAATTGCTTGAACCCAGGAGGCAGAAGTTGCAGTGAGCTGAGATGGTGCCATTTTCACCCCAGCCTGGCAAAAGAGCAACACTCCATCTAAAAAAAAAAAAAAAAAAAAAAAAAAAGGAAATGTCATGATATGATTTACTGTGGGCAGAATGGGAAGCACCTGTAAGAATCAAGTGGGCTCATTCATAAAAAGACTTACATGAAGGGTACCTGGCACGTAGTAAGTGCTGTGTGAGATTTTCTCTCATTATTACAATTGTTATCCTCATCGTATGAAAGAAGAAACTGAGACTTCAAGTAGAAACTAACTCACCCGAGAGCAACCAGAGGGGTGTAGCCAGACTATTACCAGAGCCTGGGCTGCTCTGCACTGCTACAGATTGAAGTCCCACAGATCCATGTCCAGATCTTGGCCCTGCCACTCACTGGCTGTGACCTTGAACGATTAGCTTCTCATGGTTCTGTTTCTGCATCTCTCAAATGGAGGCATGGCTGACAACCTCTAAGACGGCCCCAGTGACCCTGCCTTCTGGCATTCATGGCCTTTTGTAATCCTCTCCACTGAGTCACTGACTTCTAATCAATAGAATGCAGCAATGTTGAGGATGTTACTTTGTCTGCTTACATTACAAAAGATTGTGAGTTCCACCTTGCTAGTAGACTCTACCACCTTCCACTGTGGACTTTGCAAAAGCAGGTGTACGTGTGGGAGAGGCCCATGTGATGAAGAGTTGACAGCAGCCTCTGGCCACAGCCCGAAGATAACTGAATTCTGCCAACAACCACTGACTAAGCTGAGAAAGGGATCTGTTCCCATTCAAGCCTTCAGATGAGACCACAGCCGTGGTAGACAGCTTGATCACAGCCTTCAGAGACACTGAAGCAGGGAACCCTGCTAGGTCATGCCTGGGTTTCTCACCCACAGAAGCTGTGAGACAATAAACGAGTGCTGTCTTAAGCACTGAGCTTTGGGGTGATTTGTTACACAGCAACAGATAACTAATACAGGGGGTGATACTTGTACCTGCAACTGACCGTCACTGGGAATCAAACATAGTGTTTTGTTTAAAGTACGTAGCTCCATGCCTGGCCCCAAGTGAGTTCCGAATAAATGGTAGCTGTTTTCATTTTAATAATCAAGACCTCCCAGACGGCAGATGACAAGTCTGCCCCACCTGGACTCTGCGCCTGAACAATGCCTGGGGTTTGGTAACAGCTTGCTCTGAGGACAGGAACGTCCCTGGCCCTTTCACTCTGCTTCCCACATTCCAGAGCCTTCTAGTAATCCTGATGTCCATGTCATGGCAGATTCCATGCTTTGCACCCCAGTTTCACCCTCAGAGGGTCCCCAAAACTGGCGCTGCACCCTCTTCTCCATTTCCTGACCACCTGCAGAAGGCTCCAGATCAGCCTTCCCAGTCCAGGAGAGGAAGGGGTTGGAGGACGGGACGGGGACATAGCCCAATCAGGGGCTCGGAGTTGGGCTTGGCCAGGTCTCTTCTTCCAGGGCAGCCTCTCCATGTCAGAGGAATCCAGGCAGTAAGCAAGCCCCAAGCTGGCCCTGACTGCAACATTTCATCTTCAAAGCCAGAGCTGTCTCCTGCATAGCTCTTGGTATGGGCCCCACCCCCACCACACACACACAGACACACACACACACACACACACACACACACACACACACACACATCAGGCCCCAGCTGTGAGTCATCGACTTCATTAAGGCCTATGGCCACGACCATTTCTCTTGGAGATCAGCAGCCAGGGCACTACCCCCCAACCCCCTCCTAGGGCCTGCCACTCTCTCAAAGGCAGGACGCACCATAGCCAGGCACCTGGACCGTCCTCCGGCCTCCACCAGCAAACACCCTGGGTGTGCGACAGGTCTGTGGACGTTCTGCTCTCTCTCTCTCTCATTGTCTCGTTGTCTCTGTCTCCCTCATCTCTCTGGTGTTTCTATCTCTGTTTCTTTCTCCTCTCCCTCCCTCCCTGCCTCACCCCTACACCTCTCTTTCCCTGCCCCTACTTCGATATTGCTATTGCTGCGTCACTCACTCTGCGCCCCGCTGCAGGGACACTTCCTCCATCCCTACACCTCCCACTCCCCAAAGCCGCCTGTGCTTCCCCGAGTGACGCCTGAGCCTACCCCTCAGCCCACTGCATCACCACTGCCCAAGTGCCACCTCCCCTGAAGCCCACTCTCATTTCTTCCTCCTCCTTCCCCCCAAACAGAATGTAGCTTCTGTCTACCTTTGGTCATGTGGTTCGTGGGTGGGACCCCATCCACTCTTCTCTGCCTCACCTACTCCCACGCTAGGCTCTGCCAGCCTCAAGGGCAGTGGCAAACGTCAACCTGGCTCAGGTAGGTGTTCAGGAAGCCTTGAAAAGGGAAAAGGAGACAGGGAAGACAGAGGAGAGGCAGATAAGCAAGTAAAGATGCCAGATGAACTTATTTAGCACCTACTGTATACCAGGCACTATTCTGGGTGCTGCAGAATTATCAGCTTCCTTGGGTAGCAGGGAAAATAGACGTGAGTATGAAATTGTTATTGTCGTAAGATCACAGAAAGGGAAGACCAGGGCTGCGGGACTCCATGGCCATGTTCCTTCTGCTGGATGTGGGGGGGTTTGAGAAGGCTTCCCGGAGAACGTTGTGTCTAAGCTGGGACCTGAAGAATGGGTCAGGAAGGTGAAGAGGAAAGGCAGCTGCGGTTGACAGAGGAAACAGAAGATGGAAGGCTCAGAGGCAGGGAGGCAGGAGGAGTAGATGGATGGATGAGTGGGTGGGGAGGAAGGCTTGCATGGAGTGGGGGAGCACTGATAGGCAGGTGGGTCCCGGGTATGTGGTGGATGGGGCATTGCACAACCTGCTTGTCCAGCTACAGGGTCAGAGCAGCAGGCAGTGGGGAGGGTCCTGGGTCACATCCTTGTCCCTGTCCTCTGCATGGCCCTTTGATCTGGATCTCAGGCAGACACTGATGACCCCAGCCTACTCCCTCAGCCACACAGCCCTAACCCTCTGGCCTCAGTCCCTTCTGATCCTCTCTTGGGGGTCCCGGAGATAGGACTATTTGTAGATGATAACCTCCCTGCCCGGTGTCCTCCACCCCTAGACTCAGACACTTGCCTCTCTCTGGTCACTTCCTTCTATTCTTCTGCCCTGAGTGTGGAGCGGGAGGCAGCAGCCTTAGCTCCAGAGAAGCCTGCCCCTGCTTTCTGTTCTCTTCATCTCTCTCCTGGCCAAGGAGACAGGAGGACCTCCATCCACCCAAAGGTAGAAAGAGGCTGCATTCTGTCTGGGGTAAAGGAGGAGGAAGAAATCAGAGTGTTTCCCGCCCAAGGAGACAGAAATAAAAAGGCAGGCGCTCCTGCAAGTGTTCACAATTCTGGGAGCAGGGCTGTCATGGTCTCCAGGATAGGCACCCCCCACTCGGCCTGTTCCTATTGCCAGTGTGAGGTGCCCAGATGTGGGGCACCCCGGCATGGGATGCCCAGCCATGGAGCATCCAGGCATGTTGAATGCCCAGGCATGGGGCATCTATATGTGGGATACCCAGGCGTAGGGGCTCCAGGTTCGCAGCTGGGTGGAGATGAGGGTGTATGGCGTGGCAAAGAGCATGGGATTTGTCTGTGCCCGGCTCTGCATCCCGGAGTGAGCCACAGCCTCCTTCAGCCTTGGCTTCCCCACCTGGGAAATAGGGACGGTGACAATGTACATCTCCCAGGGCTAGAGTGGGAATTAAGGGGGACTCTAGAAGTCACAACATGACTGAGAAGGTTTCCCTTCTTTTATTAAGGCCAGATAGTTCCTTGGGGAGCGCTGTAGGGAGAGAAAGAGGTTGCTGGCCAGGCCCACAGGACCTCTCGAAGGGCAGGGAGCGGGTGGGCTGGAGGGTGCATCTCCAACCTGCTGAGCTCAAGTCTGGCGCTCCCTCCCCTGGGCCTGGGGATTGCTGGGGAACCTGTGCCTCTGGCATCCTGCCTCTGGCTTCCAGGAAGGACCGGCTCCGGGCTGCCTCCTCTTTCCTTCCTCCCTCCCAGCCCTAACATCCCCTGTGTGTGTGTGTGTGCGCGTGCACACACACACACACACACACAGCAGAAATGGAGGGACCTCCCTCCCACCATCTTCTTACAGCAAGTGAGGAGAGGTCCACAGAGACCCCCAGTCTCTACCCCAGGCTTCCACTAGGAGCCTGACACACCCCTTCCTAGCTAGGTGCTCAGAGAGAAATGCTGACGTCCTTCTCAATGATGTTACAGAGACCAGTAGGACTGGCGTCAAAGGAGAGAGACACAAATAGGGGCTTTCAGGGTCTTTTCTTTTCTTTTCTGAGACGAAGTCTTGCTGTGTCGCCCAGGCTGGAGTGCAATGGCACAATCTTGGCTCACTGCAACCTCCGCCTCTGAGTTCAAGCAATTCTCCCTGAGCATTTCATGCTGCCCTGGGATTTCATGCTGCCTCTTGGGTAGCTGGGATTATAGGCATGTGCCACCACACCTGGCTAATTTTTTTGTATCTTTAGTAGAGACGGGGTTTCACCATATTGGCCAGGCTGGTCTCGAACTCCTGACCTTGTGATCCGCCCGCCTCAGCCTCCCAAAGTGCTGGGATTACAGGCGTGAGCCACTGCGCCTGGCCAAGCCATTTCTGAGTGCTCACTGAGCGTTTCTCCATGGATGTCCTTCTATCTCATTTATTCATTCAGCAAACATTTTCAGGCAGGTACTATATGCCACGCACAGTGTGACTATGGAAGAGATGGAAAATAGGAAGGATCCTGGCTCTATTTTAGGAAATGGAAAACTAGCAGGTCAAGTTACCAATGATGATAGCTGTTAGAACAAGAATAAGCAGAGAGCTTGGACAGCAACTAAAAAGGTGACAGCTACTTTAGACAGGGACATCAGCCAGGCTCTCTTGAGAGAGGACATTTAGCGGGAGCCCCTGCCATAGTGAAAGCAGAGGGTGACAGTTCCAGGCAGATGGAGCAGCAGGTGGAGGTGCAGTGCTGGGAAGAGCTCAGATTCAACATGTCTTCACCCAGATCCCACGTCTGCTTGAATTGGTTTCTCTTCCAGCCGTTACCTGTTTTCCGAGGTCATTTGAGACTCCTCTTCGTCCTAGACTCACAGGCTGTCTGCTGCGAGGCTGCTAACTCTGCCTCTGAAAGGGCTCTGCTGCCTGGCTCCTACCCACATCCCCGGCCTGGATTGTTGAGACCCAGGCTCCCTGGAGACACACCCTTGCCTCCCCCTCCCAGTTCACGCACCTCCCTGCTCCCAGGGATCATTCTAAAACCAACACCTTCATGGAGCTACCCTGCTCAAAAACCTCCCATGGCTCCCCATTGCCTGCCCAGCCCAACCGCACGGCTTCACCATGCCTCTCGGGCTTCACGGTCACATCACTTGTCCAGACCCAGGTCCCCAGCACCACCGCCTGCCTCTCACAGACCCTGAGCATTTCATGCTGCCCTATGCCCCGTGCTTGCTTCTGCAGGTCCCCCGGCTGGAATGCCAGTCCTTTGCTGCTCCACCATCTCTATACCAGGCTTAGCTGTGGCGCTCTTGCTCTCTGCTCATTCATCTGCTGCACGTCCCAGTCCGCCACACGTTCCTCTGTCTGAATCTGCACCATGCTGTATAGACAGGGGGTCTCTGCGTTGGCCAGCCCCAGGTGGGATGCCTTTCTCATATTTGGGTCCTCAGTGCCAGTGCAGGCCCAATGGACATGGGAGAAGGAAATATAGCAAACCTCATGGACTTAAGACAACTTCGGGTAAGAGTCCTGGCTCAGCCATTTCACCTCAACTGTAAAAAGGGGATAATGTTAGTACCTCTTTTTTTTTTTTTCTTTTTTGAAGCAGAGTCTCATTCTATCAGCCAGGCTGGAGTGCAGTGGCATGATCTGGGCTCACTTTAACCTCTGTCTTCTGGGCTCAAGCAATTCTCCTGCCTCAGCCTCTCGAGTAGCTGGGATTACAGGCATATGCTACTATGCCCAGCTAATTTTTGCATTTTTAGTAGAGATGGAGTTTTGCCATGTTGGCCAGGCTGGTCTTGAACTCCTGACCTCAGGTAATCCGCCCCCCATTTGCTTCCCAAAGTGCTGGGATTACAGGCGTGAGCCACTGAGCCCAGCCGTTAGTTCCTCTTATATCAGATTGTTGAGATGATTAAACAGCCACATTCAGTTGGGTGGTACTGCCCCCAGGTATGATTTGGAAATGGCTGGGGACATTTTTGATTGTCACAAAGATACAGGGGAGCACCACTGAACTGAGCAGGTGGTGGGTCTGAGAAAGCAGGTGATGAATTAAGGGTAGGATGGTCTTTGGGAGGCCAAAGTGGATGGATCACCTGAGGTCGGGAGTTTGAGACCAGCCTGGCCAACATGGTGAAACCCCCATCTCTACTAAAATACAAAAATTAGCCCAGCATGGTGCCACATGCTTTTAGTCCCAGCTACTCAAGAGGCAGGAGAATCTCTTGAACCCAGGAGGCGGAGGTTGCAGTGAGCCAAGATCATGCCACTACATTCTAGCCTGAGCGGCAGAGCAAGACTCTGTCTCAAAAAAAAAAAAAAAAGAATGGGATGGTGCTGCCCAGTGAGGAGCTGTCCCACAAGCCACGTGGCTTTCATGCATCCTGCTGGACATTCATGTATGGAAGGAAATATGTTTATCATTATGTGAGTCTAGACTTTAGCTCTGCTTTACATGTAAATATAAAGCATTTTGCACACTTTGAATATATACTGAATTTTCAAGGATGCAACTAAAGACGAAAACAAGAAAAGAGAACTCTATATTTAGTTTTATTCAGAGCATGCCAAGAACTGCTCACAATTTTGGAAACGCGCATCTGACAGTGACATGATTCGAACGTTGGAGTCTCGGCTCAGAGCCCCGAGTTCCTGTACATCCGTAGCTGTCCCCTTCACGGTGGTTCTGGAGAGGCTGCAAGCCCCTGACTACTTCCTATGTGTTCCAGAACAGCTAGGCCTGAGCGCTTACTTGCCCAAGGGCAGATTTTATGTTATGGGACACTCTTCATAGTTCCTCTTTATGTTACAGATAGGGCATTATATATGGTTAGTTTTTTAAATCATGCATGTAGATAGGTTACAACATCCATGGGTTTATTTCAGAATATTAATGGGAATGTTAGGCACCTTTAACATAAAAAGAAGGCGTCAGGCACATGAGGATCTGGAAGTAGGGTTGCAGAGTACTTACGAAGTGGTGAGAATTTAGGCACTATTGCTAGGGGCTGAACACACATTTGATGGGTGAGCGAGTGAACGGATACAAGGTAGTTGAAGGAGGCTCTCTAGCGTCCCTTATAGTACCACTGATGGGTGATCTAATGCTTGGGCCTACCTGGAACTATCTGCTCCCTGTTCTAGAACCTTCTGTGGAGCCAGCTAAGCACAAGGTTTCCTTGGCTTCAGCAGCCCGTTGGCTTCTTGCTGGGTCGGGAAGCTGCTCAGGGAGACTTCACCCCTGCCTGGGAGGCCCGCCTGGATTTGAAGGCCCAGTCAGGGTTGGATTCAGGGAGCTTCTGGGATTTTTGCAACATCTGGTAATAGGAGGGGAATTCCCACCCAGGCCTGGTCAGGAGAGAGGGGAAGGGACAGTGTGGTTCCAGGTGTCATATTCCTTCCTGCTGGGAATAAAAATCATCACATTTGCTTCAAGTTTATTTCATTTACATATTTTCTCATTATAAGTAATACATGCTTGTTGCCCAAAGACTTCTCATCGGGGTAGATGTGTGGACTTCCCATCTCCTGTTTCTTACTAACACAGAGAGCAACTGCTTTCTTTGAACTGTTACTGGTTTATAAACAACTTACCGTCATTTAATTGTTTTTAATTTGTTTAACTTTTCTCATGGAACGAACCTATGTACATGCTTAAAAAAGAAATAAAAAGTAAGTTTCTCTGTTCTCCCAAACACTCCAAGTTTGTTTTTAATTGTTATTTATTTAAAAAAAAATTTTTTTAAGAGACAGGGTCTTGCCATGTTGTCCAGGTTGGACTTGAATCCCTGGGCTCAAGCAATCCTCTACCTCAGCCTCCCAAGTAGCTGGGACCTCAGGCATGCACCACTGTGCCCAGCTTGGTTTTTTTTCCCCAGACTAAATCATAGAAAACACATTTCTGGTTGAGCTTAGAGGCTCACACCTGTAGCCCCAGCATTTTGGGAGGCCGAGGCAGGAGGATCGCATGAGCCCAGGAGTTTGAGACCAGCCTGGGCAACGTAACAAGACCTTGTCTCTTAAAAAAAGGCAATAGTTAGCCAGGTGTGGTGGTGCTTGCCTGCATAGCGAGGTTTGCTTAAGCCCAGGAGATCAAGGCTGCAGTGAGCTATGATCATGCCACTACACTCCAGCCTGGGCGATAGAGAGATGCCCTGTCTCAAAATCAATCAATCAATCAATTTTTTAAAAACTACATTTCTGTTTCTTTGTTTATCTACTCTAGGCACTACCTACTAGTGATTCTCCATAAAAGGTGAGGAAATTAACAATCAGTCCCGGATGTTTGCTATGTCATTTTATTTCATATTGGGAAGATTCATAGCATTTACCTTCTATTTTATTTCTCTATAATTGGTTGTCCAAAGTGACAGCTAATAACCAGCATTTTTGGTAACAGTGAACGCTTATAAAGCCCTTGGCCATATCCTGGTGCTGTTCAGAGCGCTTCACATAGAGGCTCACTTGTTTAATCCTCACAGCAACTCCAGGAGATGGCAACTGCTATTCACCCCACTGTGCAGATGAGGAAACTGACACGTGGAAAAGTCAAGGAATTCGCTCAAGAAGGCTCAGCTAATACATGGCAGAGTGGGGCCTGGAACCTCAACCTGTCCCAGGGTCTGTGTTCTTAGCCACCGCATTGGACTTCCTCTCTGGGACTATTTCAATATTACATTTTTCTGAAGCATGGCCACACCCCTTAGATCACTGAGCCTCTCTTCTTCCCGTATTACAGATGGAGAAACACGTGCCTAAATTATGATCTTGAAAAGGGCCCTCACTCGGGAGGCTTTGCCCTGTGCCAGCCACTGTGCTCAGCACCTTGCAGGTGAGAGCCCAATTAACCTCACAGTAAGCTCCCACGTGGGGCCCGTTGCCATCCCCATTTGCGGACGAGGTCATGGAGGGACACGGACTTAAGAAATCAGAAGAGGAGGGGCCGGGTCTCACACCTGGGTTAGTCTGGCTTCACGAAGCAGGCCTTCAATTAGGAGTTGGGCTGTGAGCCGTCACTCACTGTGGGTCCTGGCACAGGGACTCTAACCTGTCTAGGCTCTGGGTTCCCCAACCAATCCCATAGGGTCACCAGGCTCTGGGGCTCTAGGATCTGCTTGACCCCACTTTGCTAAGTAACTACATGCCAGCCTCTCGTCAGCCAGCCTCAGAAGCTTCAGCTATGACCCTCCTGCATAAAACCATGGGGAGACTAAATGAGATGACCTGGGTAACGCCCTGAGGGCATGATAATGAGGAGAAGGAGGAGCAGGAGTCAAACAGCAGCCCCCCCCCCCCGCCCCCACCCTAGCCTGCTGCCCTGCCCTCTGCGAGTCCCCAGGGACAGCCTCCTTTCCCCACGCCCTCAGCCGAGGTGGGGCTGGAGATTCCAGGCTGTGGCTCCAGGCCGTGGGAGGAAGTGAGAATGTCCTTTCTTATCAACTCTTGTTCTCGCAGGAACTCCGGGTCCAGGCCTTGGGGGCCAACTGCGCAGGCCTGATCCCTGTGGTGCAGCAGGAGGGCTTGGTTTAAGTGGGTCTAAGCCTGGGTCTAAGCGCAGTTGATGGCTCTTGTTTTCCCCGACCCTTCAGGTTGCCTTTGGGAAACCACCCATTCCTCACTGCCCTCCACCCACGTGCATCGGATGGGGCTAATTCCGCCCCAGCTCCTGACTCCAGGCATGGTCACGTGATCCAGACCTGGCCAATCAGCCTCTTCTGCCCCCCAGGCCACAGTGATTGGTTCAGGGATGATCATGTGACCTACAGAAGGTTTCAGGATAGTGGCTTCCTTGGGTAGGGAAGGCTGATGGTCAGACAGGGAAGGAGCCCACAGACAGAGGCAAGTGCCTGCACGTGTTCTGTTTCTTGTGTTGGATGACCAGGTCTTGGGTGCTTATTTATATAAATAAACAAAGGAGAACCATTTATGAACCTATGGCAAGAGGATGGCATGAATGAAGGATCAAGATTAATAGAATCCTATGACCCAAGGTCCAATACAGAGACAAAGGGAGAAAAGACAAACACGAAAAAACACCTCTGGAACTTGTTGGAGCTCTTGGGAAAGAAAAGCTGTGAGTGGATGTCCAAGATGGTAACCTAGAGCCTCAGCACTGGGCATTAGTACGTTCTTACTGAATCAAAATCAATGAATGAAACCCACAGTGCAGAGAAACCATTGTGATATGAGGGTAAGTAAGAAAAACATCTAGACGGCAGCCCTGGCCCTAGGTCATACTGCAACCCCGTAAGTATTATACCCCAGTGGGGACAAGGACTGAAGGGCCAAGGAGAACCAAGGCAGTTAATTTACAGAGAAGCCCAGCTGGTGGGGGATTGGGATTCAGCTTCGCCTTCCATTAGCGTGGTTTGTGTGGCGCAGGTATGGAAAGATGGCCCCACATAAGTGAAGCACGCACCATGTGCATCGTCCAGCACCCTGACGCATCGTCACAGGAGTCCGGGGGGCCCCTTTGTGATGCCCATTTTACAGACGAGGAAGTCAAGTTCCAGTGCGGCAGAACAAGCTGCAGCAGGGCTGGGACTCGAACTCAGATCTGCCCGCCGCTCAGTCTTCTTTCCCCTGTGGAAGCCCTCTCAGGCTGGACGACAGCGAAGCGACTTCTTTTGCAGCCGATCGTATTCGGTGAAGCTGGTGAAGACACCTGGTTTCTGCATCTTGGGACCCCACACCCTCAGGCCGCGGGAAAGTGGGAAGGAGGCTGGTAGGTTGTGGCGGGGGATAAGATTTTTTAAAAATTGTTCTTTAGGTTCTGGGGTGCATGGGCAGATCATGCAATATTGTTGCATAGGTACATACGTGACAAGGTGGTTTGCTGCCTCTAGCCCCCATCACCTGTATCTAGCATTTCTTCCCATGTTATCCCTCCTCACGGCCTCCCCCCGCCCCCGCCCCCGCCCCCGCCCGCTGTCCCTCCTTTAGCCACTCGGCAACAGACCCCAGTATGTGAGGCTCCGCTCCCTGTGTTCATGTGTTCTCATTGTTCAACACGAACGTATGAGTTTTTTTTTTATGTCGCCCCACCTCTGTCTCCACTCAGGCAACCCCATTCCGACATCTGCATAGCCCAGGTGAGAGTTTGAGACTTGGTGCTATCCCAGCACCAAGGGCAGACCCTGAATCCCGGGCATCCGGACAGAGCCCCTACCCACCATGCACTCCCTGCCCTCCCCAGCTCCCACCTCGGGGCCCCTTCCCTAGCCCCCAGCCTGGGGCCTGCTGCAGCTCCCCACTCATCACCTGAAGTGGGATTGACTACCCTCACCCCAAAGAGGGCAGCACGTGGGGCAGCGCTGATGGGAGAAGCAGATGGGCGGTCTGATGGAGCTCTGGGGAGGGAGGTGTTGAGTGCGGCGGGAGGGGATTGTGGCCGGCAGAGCTAATGGCATTAACAGGCCCTCAGGGTGGACAGGGCTGAGCTCTCATCCTGGGGCCCTGGGAGCAAATAAAACATGGGACTAGATGCTGGAACATATCCTGTGAGTCCTGCCTTCTTCACTTAAGACAAGCACTGTCCTTGTGCAGGCAGGGGTTAGCTATCACATTCATAATCATAAAAAGACCAGAGGTCACTATCATCTGCTGACCATTATCAGGCACAGTTGTAAGGGCGGCTCCTACCTGATCTCAGGCTTTATATGGTCTCTCTAAGGTAGAGGTTGTGTTGTCTCCATTTTGTCTCAGATGTAACCAGAAAGGTTGATTCATTGGCCCAATATCACGCAGCATCTAACCCAGGTCAGAAAGGATCCATAGCCCACCCCTTTCATCTCAATGGCTATGTGATCTTCCAGCTTCAATGTTCATCAGATCATTAGAGGTGCTGGTAAAATGCAGGTTCCTGGGCCCCGCCTTTATCCACTGAATTGGGATGCAAGGGAAATGAGACTCTGGAAGCCACTTTTTTTTTTTAAGACAGAGTCTCACTTTGTCACCCAGACTGGAGTGCAGTGGTGCAATCTCAGCTCCCTGCAACCTCTACCTCCTGGGCTCAAGCGATTCTCCTGCTTCAGCCACCCAAGTAGCTGGGATTACAGGCATGTGCCACCACACCTGATTTTTGTCTTTTAGTAGAGACAGGGTTTCACTATGTTGGCCAGGCTGATCTTGAACTCCTGGTCTCGAGCAATCTACCTGCCTCAGCCTTCCAAAGTCCTGGGATTACAGATGTGAGCCACCACACCTGGCCTGGAAGCCATATTTTTGACAAGTGTCCCAGCTGATTCTAGTGATCAGATGTGTTTGGGAACTCCTGCACCGGGCGTTCTAGTCTAGAGACTAGTCAGAGAGAGGTGGAAAGCAGCAGCCTGCAGTGTGGGGCTCCTAAGGCTGTGGCTCATGAATGATGGGAAGGAGGGGCCCTCCATGACATCTCAGAAGGGGTGGACGAGAGGCTGTCCCAGGGCTGGTGGAGGTGGAAGACTGCTACCTCCCCGTCTTCCCTGTGTGCCTTTTGGCAGCCTTTACAGAGTAGGAGGTCAAAGGCCTTGTCTAAGGACATGGCAGGAGGGCCTTTCAGTGCCCAGTCAATCGGTGGGGGGTATGTCAGCCCCTGCCCTGAGGCTGGGTGGGGGAAGATGGCAGATGGACACCCCCCACCCCCATGCTTCTCCCTGGGGTCAGGCAAGAGCTATCCCAGCTCATCTTCCCGGTCCCCTGCTTCCCCTCCCCGGCCCTGTGTTGCCATCACCCTCAACTCCCAGCTGGTCACATCACCACAGCGACAGTCCTGCTCCCCCTCAGACAGGCACAGCAGGGGCAGAATCCTGACAGTCATCCCACATCTACAGTCACAGCCACACTGATGGACAGACGGGTGCTCTGTGACCCCCACCTAAACAAAGAGGAGACTGAGACCAGAAAGGTAGGCGGGGCCTGCATTGCAGAAGGACACCCAACTCAAGGACCAGGCTGAAATCCTGCCCAGCCCCACGCTTTGACCTGGGCTGCGTCTTTAGGGGCTGGGGTGGGAGGGGCCTGTTTTTCAGGTGACACAAGAGCACTGGAGTGGGCGGATTCTGTCTGCAGGAGGAGGCAGGACTTGCCCAGGGTCCATCCTGTAGTTATTGAGTGGTACTGGGTCTTTAGACTCCTACATCCTTTATTTGGATAGATCAGTCAGTTCAGATTGCTTTAACCACAGGACGCTTGCTTCAAATAATTTCTTCTTGTTTGTTTGTTTTTGAGGCAGAGTCTCACTCTGTCGCCCAGCCTGAAGTGCGGTGGCTCGATCCTGGCTCACTACAACCTCTGCTTTCCAGGTTCAAGCAATTCTCATGCCTCAGCCTCCCGAGTAGCTGGGATTACAGGTGCCCGCCACCATGACCGGCTAATTTTTTGTATTTGTAGTAGAGATGGAGGCTTTACTACGTTAGCCAGGCTGGTCTTGAACTCCTGACCTCAAGTGACCCACCTGCCTTGGCCTCCTAAAGTGCTGGGATTACAGGTGTGAGCCACCATGCCAGGCCTCAAATAGTTTCTTTTTTTTTTTTTTCAATGGCACGATCTCGGCTCACCACAACCTCCGCCTCCTGGGTTCAGGCAATTCTCCTGCCTCAGCCTCCTGAGTAGCTGGGATTACAGGCACGCGCCACCATGCCCAGCTAATGTTTTCTATTTTTAGTAGAGACGGGGTTTCACCATGTTGACCAGTATGGTCTCGATCTCTTGACCTCGTGATCCACCTGCCTCGGCCTCCCAAAGTGCTGGGATTACAGGCTTGAGCCACCGTGCCCGGCATAAATTCTTATACAAAATAATAAATAATAACCCTAGCTAACAATAGATGAGCATGTCCTATGTGCCAGGCCCTTCTCATGGACAATCTAATTTACTGCTGAAAATAATCTTATGAATAACTACCGTGATTATTGCCATTTAATAGAAGCAGAAACTAAAGCATCAGTAAAATAGGCAAAAATCATGCTCTCACTGACTCCAGGGGGCCACCCCCACATCTCCAGCCTCCAGGGGGTCCTTGGAGAGCAGTTTGAAAAACAGTGCACAGCAATCCTAAGCATGTCTGTACTGGAATCAGCAAATACATCAGAATCATGCACCACGTGAGGTTTAATTAGGGGCAGTTCTTCCTACAGTTTAAGCCTCTTCCTAGGGTCTTATCACTCCTACCTCACCACCCTCACTTTCCAGTCTTAGTAAAGAATGGAAATGCTCACCTATTATTTCATCTGCTCAGGCTCCAGGCAGACCAGTTTTTCTGGGGCTCCTACCTTCTCCCAAGTGGGTCTCATGCTTTTAGGAGCGCCTGTTCTGCATTCATATGATCCCACTCCTAGATCACAGGTGACTGGTCCCATCAGAGTTCTGTCTCAGGTTGTTCAGACTGGAATAGAAGAGCCTTCCCGCCTAGTCATGGGGCTGCTAGATGGGGCTTGGGAGGGCTCACTGGCCATGTCCCCTTCCCCCCTGCAATCTCAGCTCACTGTGGAGGACTCAGTCTGCAAGGAGGGGGAATGAGAACAGCCCACAGAGAGAGTAGAGACTCCTGTGACATGTGATGTCCTGCTTCCGGTCGCTGAGATCCAGCAGCATCCCAATCCTTCTCATTGGCTGTTCACTACTTTCATGTGTTGGCTAAGAAAATACGGTTTCTGTTGCTTGCCACAAAAAAAAAAAAAAAAAAAAAAAAGGAGGGAGTGGGGTGTAGGAATGGAAGAACCAAGCTACTTCCTAGGTTGTAGCTGTGTCATTCAATGCACAATTTTAGCTGACCACTCAGCAGCCATTCTTCTTCTTTTTTTTTTTTTTGAGTTGGAGTTTCACTCTTGTTGCCCAGGCTACAGTGCAATAGTGCAATCTCAGCTCACCACAATCTCCACCTCCTGGGTTTAGGCGATTCTCCTGCCTCAGCCTCCCGAGTAGCTGGGATTACAGGCATGCGCCACCATGCCCAGCTAATTTTTGTATTTTTAGTAGAGATGGGGTTTCTCCATGTTGGTCAGGCTGGTCTTGAACTTCTGACCTCAAGTGATTGCCCACCTCAGCCTCCCAAAGTACTGGGATTACAGGCGTGAGCCACCACACCCAGCCTCCATTCTTACCCTTCTGTTTTTCCTGGCAGAACCTGTATCTCAGCCAGCCAGGCTTCCTTGCAGGTTCAGAACCGGTATGGCATAAACCTTGCTTAACCAATGAGATGCAAGAGGGAGCCTGGTGGTGGGGTGGTAGTTGGGGGGGGGGTGCTGGGAAGGTTTTCCTTGTTATTCAAAGTGAACATGAGATAGGGCCTGTGAAGAGATGGCTTTTTGTCTGTTTTCTTCTTTTTACCTGTATAAACAGTATGTATGTATGTATGTATGTATGTATGCATGTACGTATGTATTTATGAGATGGAGTGTTGCTCTGTCACCCAGGCTGGAGTGCAGTGGCACAATCTCAGCTCACTGCAACCTCCGCCTCCCAGGTTCCAGCAATTCTCCTGCCTCAGCCTCCCAAGTAACTGGGATTACAGGTACACACCACCATGCATGGCTAATTTTCATATTAATTGTAGAGACAGGGTTTCACCATGTTGGCCAAGCTGGTCTCAATCTCCTGACCTTAGGTGATCCACCTGTCTTGGCCTCCCAAAGTGCTAGGATTACAGGCGTGAGCCATGGTGCCCGGGCTTAAGAATAGTTTTTAGATGGGCATGTGGCTCCCAGCCAAAAACTGCATTTTCCAGTCTCCCCTGTAGGTAGATGTGACCGTGCAGCCATGTTCTAAACAACAATATGAGTAGAATCGAGGTGCGCAGCTACCATGGCTGTACCCACAGAAGGAGTGGCATGTTCTCCCCTCCCTTTCTTCCTTCTCCCTGATGAATAGAGTACAGTCATGTGCCACATAAACATGTTTCCGTTTGGGAGGCTGAAATGGGCAGACCACGAGGTCAGGAGTTCAAGATCAGCCTGACCAACATGGTGAAACCCCGTATCTACTAAAAATACAAAAATTAGCCAGCCATGGTGGCTAATCCAGCTACTCAGGAGGCTGAGGCGGGAGAATCGCTTGAACCCGGGAAGTGGAGGTTGCAGGTTGCAGTGAGCCGAGATTAAAAAAAAAAAAAAAAAAAAAGATGTTTCAGTCAATGACAGACCTCATGGAAGACAATGGTCCTATGAAATTACAGTACTGCATTTTGACTATACCTTTTCTATGTCTAGATGTGTTTGGATCCACAAATACTGTGTTACGATTGCCTAGAGTATTCAGAGCAGTACCATGCTACACAGGTTTATGGCCTAGGTGCCGCGGGCTATGCCGTGTAGCCTAGGTGTGCAGCAGGCTGTACCTTCCAGGTTGGTATAAGTGCACTCTATCATGTTTGCACAACAATGAAATCATCCAATGACACATTTCTTAGAACGTGTTCCCATCGCTAAGCAACATATGACTGTACTTACATGATGAGCCACCTTCAGCCTTGCAATAAGGGCAACAAGATATAGAAACCTAGTCCCCAATACCACTGGGCTGCCTTGTTAACCCTGAACTGTCCTGGGACTGTAAAAGAACAGGAAAATACATTTATATTTGGCTTAATCCAATGCGGTTTTGGGTCTTGTTATAGCAACTGGGCCAGTGTCTAATCAGGGATTTTTGCCTTCCTGCTTTAGATCTTGCTGTGATGTCTGGAGTTGTGGTAGCCACCTTGTGACCATGAGGGAAAAGCCAAGAGGCTAGATGAGAAGCTAACTGAGAGTTGTACCTCCATTGAGCTGCCGGATTTGCCAACTCTAGAACCACTCGTTCTGGGTATCTCGTTAGGGAAGATAATAAATTTCTCATTATTCAAGCTGTTTTCTTTGGTCTTTTATTACTTACAGACAAAGCATGACAACTGAAGTACTCAGTGAGGCTTGTGGTGAAGTTGCCTGGAGTCATACTCTGGCCAGGGACAGTGGACAGCTATGTGGGCTTTGTGAGCCCACTTCCCCAACAGGGGGCTTTGCCCTTTCCAACCGGGAGGTTCAAAACCAGCCTCAAACCTTTCTAGACAAAGCATCTGTCAAAAAAGTATTGATAAAACAGAGCATCTCTGTTTATTCCTCAACAAGAGTTAGAGGGAGAGATGAGGACACCCTGCATAAGGTGTGTGTTGGAGAAAATGTGACTTCTGTCCTCTAAACAGAAGTAAGCATGGGTCTCTCCTGTATCCCTGGCAGCCTCAATCTGGGAGCTTTATTCCTGCCCATGTTTGCACTTCATGGAGCCAGGAGTTCCTGTAGATTAGTCAGGATCTTGAAAGGAAACAGAAGTCACATCGGCTAGGATTTCAAGGAGGATTTAACAGAGGTATGGACAGGACTAAGGGAACTGGCAAGGGATGCTGAGCCACCCAGGGACCAACAACAGCAGGAAGCCATTAC
Organism: Sapajus apella; assembly: GCF_009761245.1. NCBI lineage: Eukaryota > Metazoa > Chordata > Mammalia > Primates > Cebidae > Sapajus > Sapajus apella. The sequence continues at coordinate 18,595,506 of NW_022436954.1, forward strand.
TACTCCGTCTTGAAGGCCCTGGGGGAGGGAACAGCATTAGGGAACCCAGCAAGGACTGGAGTGTGAGAGAGAAGCCATCGCACCAGAGCTGCCACCACAGAAAGATGCAGCCAAAACCTTGGCGGAAATACCCCGACTCCTCTCTCCTTCCACCCTCTGGTTTCCCGCCATTGGCTCCCATCACCTAAGCCCGACCACAATCAAGCGAGTAAGGGAGCCTGGGGGTGCAATCCTTAGAGGTCAACCTCCTGGAGGAGGGAGAGGCAGAGCACGGATTCGGACGTGGTGAGAGAGAAGAGGGCAGGAGTGTCGTATTTGTGCTAAGGTATCCACTTACTCCAGAACTTTGGCAGCCCTCACGTGGTGGGGAGATGTGGGTGAGGAAGGGAGAAGGACACATGTCCCTTAGCCCTGGCAGTCCTGGTGATGGAGGGTCCAGGTTTGGAAGATGCTGCATGGGCAGCTGGGGCCGGGCTGCCATGCTGGAATGTGAAGGCGCCCAGAAATGAGGGAGACCAGAGCCAGCCACCCTGCCAGGTGAGCACCAGAGGGGCTCTCAGAGCGCTTGCAAATCAATGGCAAATGATGAAAAATGCAGACAGATAAATAACTTAAAAGACCCAGGTTTGCTGGAAACGGTCTCTGATCTAAGCTCAGCTCCTGGGCAGCCAGGCTCACATGCTCTATTTTTAATCAGGGGCTGCTGGGTGAAGACAACTGGGTCCTTTGGGTTGCTTTGAAAGGCGGCTCTGCCTCTGTCTTCCCTGCTGGGCTGCTTTTGCTCTGGCCCCAGGCATGCCCTTCTCCCCAGCCTCAGCATCAGAAAGGTCACTTCCTATGTGGACAGAAAGGTGGAGAACACGGGTCTGATCTCAGAAAGGTGTGTTCAAGTCCCAGCTCTGCCACTTACGTTATGTACTTTGGGGACAAGTCCCTTAAATCTCTGTGAAACTCAGTGGCCTCATTTGTGAAATGGGGGTAACCATAGTGTCTCTCTTCCTGGGATTTTGATATGCAATTCTTAGCACACACAGTTCCTGCAGAGAGGAAATATTCAATGTTAAAAGAAACTGGGCTGTGGCTAAGTGTGGTGACTCACTCCTGTAATCTCAACACTTCGGGAGGCCAAGGCGGGCAGATGATGAGGTCAGGAGATCAAGACCATCCTGGCCCACATGGTGAAAACCTGTCTCTACCAAAAATACAAAAATTAGCCAGGCATGCTGGTGCATGCCTGTACTCCCAGCTACTTGGGAGGCTGAGGCAGGAGAATCACTTGAACCTGGAAGGCAGAGGTTGCAGTGAGCAGAGATCGTGCCATTGCACTCCAGCCTCGCGACAGAGTGAGACTCTGTCTCAGAAAGAAAGAAAGAAAGATAGAAAGGAAGGAAGGAGGGAGGGAAGGAAGGAAGGAATCGAAGGAGGGAGGGAGGGAGGGAAGGGAGGGCGGGAGAGGAGGGAGGGGAGGGAGGGGGGGAGAGAGGGAGGAAAAAAGCTGAAATTCTGGGGAAAACCAATCCTGGTTCTGCTTTTCCTCCCTAAACTTTTTTTCCTCTCTAAACTAGTTTCCTCCTCTGTAAAAATATGTGCATTAAACTTTGTCCACCTCCCACGTTTAACACGAGGGTTAAGAGAAATGGTGCATGTAGGGTGCCCAACCCACAGTGAGCGCGGGACAGTGGTGGCTGTTCCGGTCATAGCTGCTGTTGTTGCTGTTTCGTAAGAAGACTGGGATGGAGGAGCAAATAACTCCAGGTTGCTACCGTAGGGTGGAGCCTGGGCTGGGGAAGGAGCTCTTGTAGGCTGGACTCCTACCTATCCCAGGTCCTTCATCTCTCATTACTGGAGTAAGAAACAACGTGGGGAGACACCCCTCATGGTCACAAAATGCAACCTTGGGGTAGACAGAGGGTGCTGGTGAGTTCAGCATCATGCAAAGAGCTCAAGCCTCAGCATCAAATAGGCTCCACCTGTCGGCTATGGAACCTGGGGCAAGTCCTTTCACCTAGCTAAGCCTCGGTTTCCTCATCTGCAGAATTCCTCCCAGCACAGCTGTTCAAGTCCAATGAAAAGGACATAGGGTCTGGCTCATGATAAAGGCTGATTGTTTTTAAAAACTATTATTTGGACAGACTCAGGATCTCCAGCACCTGGGAGGGAAGGGAACCAAATTGTCTTTCTTGCTTGAAGGAGGGAAGAAGATGCAAGAGAGATTGTGGTCATACCCAGTGAACAGACCACCCCAGTGATGCCAGGAAGCCTGGGCAGGGAGTGGCAGGGAAACTGGCACCTCAGCCGCCACCCTTCTGTCCCCTCTCTCCCCTCCAAGGGCCTGATTTTGAAGTTGATATCATACACGTGGGGTTGTCTGAGTTGCCCAATACCTCCTCCAGCCAACTGGACTCCCCTGGAGACCCGGAGATCATGCCTTTCATTTCCCACCCATCTCATCTGAGTCCTGGCCTGGCGTACAATCCGTGCCTGATAAACGGAGTTGCACATTTGTGTATCGTGTTTCTGTTTACAAACATATCCACGTCCATCATCAACCTTCCATCATACAGAATGGGTCTTACCAACCCCAACTCACTGTTTCAAATGGACCACGGCTGGTGGAATCTAAGGATGCTCCCATCACACCTTGGGTGGCGGAGATTCTGCTAAACCGCTAGGTGAAGGCTATTTGCTGTTTGGTTTGGGGGTTCTTTCTTGTGTGTATTCACTGCATTTCACACCGTGTTCTGTGTGCTTTACTGCTGTGATTGCATTTAATCCTCATAACAGCTTTGTAAGGTAAATGTTGCTATTGCCCCCATTTTGCAGGTGTGGAAGGTGAGAGTCCTCATGTAGTTACTCGCTCAGGGTCACACAGCTGTGGTTATAGACCAGGTTCGTCTACACCCAGACCCCATGCGCTCAGCCACCATGCTCCTCTGCCTGTCATTTTCTTCCCAAATTCTGCAAACCTCTTTCTACAAGATATCAATGTTGTTCATCCTGGTGGCCTCCTTCCACCTCATCTCCTGTACCCAGGACAAAGCAAGGCAGAAGGGGCGAATATAGGAGGTGACGTAACATGATCAGGGTGGCGCAACTGATAAGTAACAAAGCCAAGATTAGAACTGAGGCTGTAGGATCCCAGAGCCTGTGCTCCTAGCCAGCACACACTGTTGCCTCCACTCATAAGTAATTCGATTAGTATTTAATTATCTAGAATTACGTACAGTTGGTGAATTTCTGTGTTCATGGTTCTCACACACGGCATTATGCTGAAGGGTTCATTTATTATCATTAAGGGACCGACAAGACCATGTATGTCCAGTGCTTGGGGGACACAGTCCCTGCAATGTAGGGTGTCACCAAGTGGTTATTGAACTCCTATAGAGCAAGGGCTGGGTCGTGGTTGCCTTTTCAGTGGCAGCACCTACCACAGTGCCTGGCACAGTGCAGGTACTTAGAATTAGGGCAATGAATGAAATGAATGAATGGAAGAGTTGGCCCTCCAACCACATTTTCCAATTTCCAGTGCTCTTTCCTTGACATCACAACCTCAAAGAGCTTGAGTTTAGGGAGCACTGAGGGGCACCAGGGCACATCTCAGGAGAGATGTGAACTGCCAAGGGGTGGACTGTGGATGGCAAGTTGGCCAAGCATGTGGGCTCTGAACCCAGCTTGCCTGGGTTCAAATTCTGCCTCCACCGCGTGTTACTTATGGGATTTCAGGCAAGTTACTTAGCCTCCCCGTTCAGCATGAGGAGTGGCCACCGTCAAGGCTTTAGGGATAGGAAGTCACCTCCATCTGGGCAGAGGGACCTCCATCTTGGACTCCACTGATGGACAAGGCAGACGGGCACCTGCAGTCGGCACCTGAATGCCTCTCTTCCCTCAGACCGCCATTGCGGCCAGCTTTGTACTCCTGCCTGGACAAACGCATAAAGCCTTGTTAATAATGAATAGGCCCCTGTCTGCCTTACTTAACACTGAAGCTCCGGGCAGATGCACAGCCCTTTATAAACGATCCAGTCCAGCTGATGAGGCCCCGTGGGGCGCATTCCTGCAGCCAGCCTCTTGTTCCCTATAATGGAATCATAATGTTAATGTGATTTCAATTAGGGCTGTGTTACAGAACACAGGTGCTGGAGTGAGCCTGTAGGCGGGGAGGCCTCCTCAGGGACTCATTTTCCTGGGAAAGGTACGTGTGTTTCCAAGGCCTCAGGAAAAAGCAAGTCACCCCAGCTGAAGGGAAGCCATGAAAGCAGGGACAAGAGGTATCAGAGCCCACACTGCCGGCTCTTCGGGGGCCCCAGACCTGTTTCTTATTCCACTAGAGTAGCAGGCCCTTTGATAGGAGAAACTGTCTCTTGGGGGCCCCTGAGATCCACAGGTCCCAATTTGAGAAACAATGGCCCAAGAACCAAAATCTGATCCCAGGAAAATGTCTTTCTATTGTGAATTATCGCTGCAGAAGAGATGAATACATGATACAGGGGTTTTTAATTTTTCTTAATAAACAGAGCTCACATGTACGGAGGCTTCACTATGTCCCAGACACAACTTTTAGAACATATGTGGATGTACAACCCATTCCTTGGATTTTATTATTGAAATGAAAGCACACAAATATTTTTTGGACAATTTTCTTTTCTTTCTTTTTTTTTTTTGTTTTTTTTTTTTTTGTTTTTTGAGATGGAGTATTGCTCTGTCACCCAGGCTGGAGTGCAGTGGCACAATCTCAGCTCACTGCAACCTCTGCCTCCCAGGTTCCAGTGATTCTCATGCCTCAGCCTCCAGAGTAGCTGGGATTACAGGCGCACACCACCACACCTGGCTAATTTTTTTTTGTATTTATAATAGAGATGGGGTTTCACCATGTTGGCCAGGCTGGTCTTGAACGGCTGGCCTCAAGTGATTCACCCACCTTGGCCTCCCAAAGTGCTGGGATTATAGGATGGGTCACTGTGCCTGGCCATTTTTTGGGCACTTTTCATAGAATGCAAGGACCTCCTAAGAACACATTTCCAGACTGCGGTCTGAGAAACCCCAGCCCGGGGTAGCTGGGCCATATGGGACCCTCAGGGAGCACTGGGCCAGTTTTCATCCTATAGGTGAGGAAGCCAAGAGCCAGAGAGGGGAAGGGACTTGCTCAGGTTTCCTTGCAAGTCGGTGGTCAAAGGACATCAAACCCAGGTGCCCTGCTTCCCAGGCCCTGAGCCTTCCTTCTATCATGCTCATTATGAACAAAGTATGGGGAGGAATTAAAAATGATCGCAAACCCCACTACCCAGAAATCTCCGTTGCTGACATCCTAGAATATCCTTCCAGCCTTTTTCTCCAGACATATACAATCGGCCCTCCATATCTGCAGTTTCTGTGTGTGCAGATACAACCAACTGAGAATAAAAAATATTCAAAAAACTAAAACTAAAAAATGCAACAATAAAAATAATACAAGTTAAAAAAATACACTGCAGTGACCAGGCGCAATGGCTCATGTCTGTAATTCCAGCACTTTGGGAGGCTGAGGCAGGTAGATCATGAGGTCAAGAGATCGAGACCATCCTGGCCAACACAGTGAAACCCCATCTCTATTAAAAATATAAAAATTAGCTGGGTATAGTGACTCATGCCTGTAGTCCCAGCTACTGGGGAGGCTGAGGCAGGATAATCGCTTGAACCCAGGAGGTGTAGGTTGCAGTGAGCTGAGATCACGCCACTGCACTCCAGCACTCCAGCCGGGAGGCAGAGGGAGACTCCGTCTCAACAACAAGAACAAAAATACACTACAGCACTATTTATATAGCATACACTATATTAGGTATTATAAGTAATCTCAGGTGATTTGAAGTAGATGGGAGAATGTAAGTGAATTATATGCAAATACAACTCCATTTTATGTCAGGGACTTGAGCATTTGTGGAGTCTGTTACCCCTGGGGGTTCCTGGAACCAATCCTGTGAGGATACTACTGAAAGATGACTGCACAAGACAGCACACAATCAGATAGCAGTGACTAGACTATGGTAATCTGTTATCTTTCACCGCCTAAACACAGCATGTCAACTGGGTAGCACTGGAGCATTTATATCTGATGCCCATGCCATTCTAATGACACCCCTGGGTTCAAGGTGGCCTCTTTAGAAGGTCTCATCTTGCCCAGGTTCTCCCATGATTCCATTATTGCAAACACTCAGAGTGATTTGCATTGCTCTGATCAGGTCTTCAATACATGCCTCCATGCCCTTGCACTTGCTGGTTTCTACCCGCAAAGCCCTTCCCTGCTGAGCAAAATCACACTCAGCTCACATATTGCCTCTGCCGTGAAGCCTTCCCCAGCTACTCTAGCACCGTCCTCCCCTCTCCTTGTGCCTTTATCTTCTTGCAGTGCTTCTACAGGATGTTGTACCTCGTCCTGCTGGAGCAGCTGTCACTTTGCATTTCTACGGCACAGGGTGTCCTTAAAATCTGGAAACGAATATACAGAATGTTGTCAAACACATCTTTCATGTGTAACATATTTATTCATTGTTATGACTTTCTAGGCTTCTGGACTTCATGGATACCCTGTGTTTTCACGGAGCAGTCCCCTTCGTTCCATGGTGAGTGCTGGAAGTCAGACAAACACTATCTTCTTCATATGTGTATCTCCAAGGGAGTATTTAGGTGATTATTGATCACCGTTTCCTCATCTGTGGCATGACAGTCTTTGGATAGTGGTAGATGAGATGAGATAATGCAAGAAAAGCAGTTAGCACAGTGCCTCATGCACAGTAAGCTTTCCACAGATGGTGGCTATTACTGTTTGTAGTACCATCGTTATTGTTACCAAGCCTGTAGCTTTTTGAACAAGGAATGTGCAGAGCGAGGGAGGGATGACCAAATGACCAGATGATGGATGAATGGATAATGAGGGAAAGGATGAAAATCGATGGGTGATAAATGGAGAATGATGGAGGCTGGATGGATGGTCTTAGAACGGATAAGTGAAAGGATGGATGAATGGGTGGATGGATGGATGATGGATAGATAGTTGGGTAGGTGAATGGGTACATAATGGATAGAAGGGTGGGTGAGTGATGGATTGATGAATGATTAAGGATAGAAGAAACGAGGGAAGAGGTTGACGGGAAGACCAAAGGTCTTGGTGGCTAGAGACAAGAGTCAAAGGCTACTTGTTATCCCAGCCTTCTACCACAGCCCAGATCTCAACTAGGTCTCATAACTTAGCCTACCAGTGACTGTCCCTAAGCCAACTTGAGGTTATGTCTCTGGAATAAAAAAAGACTGCCTGTGGAATAGCTGAAGGAGCAAATGCAGGGCTGTAAATCTGCCCTTAGCCGAGAAGTTTTCTTGGAATTCACTTTGAAGTTCACGGGTCATGAAGTTGCTCCTTGGGGAAGAAAGCCCTAACCCTTCCTCCACTGGCAAGGAAGAGTGACCTTAAGGTCGCAGAAGCAAACACCGCATTGCTGCCCAGCTGGCCCTAGCTGCAGGTCCTGACGGGCCTTCTCAGATACATCCAAGAGAGGTCTCAGGGAATGATCCCCAACCAGCCACCCAAGTGGGATTACAGGCTTGGAGGGGTCCCAGAATCCTGGAGCACCAGCACCAGCTGGGACTCAGGGATCCTCCAGGCCACCCCACCCATGGGGCAGATGGAGACACAGAGGCAAGAGAGGGTGGTGACTTCCCCAGGTGCCCCCCAAGTCAATCAATCAGGGGTGGAGTTGGCGCTCGAATGCAGGTCCCAGGCTGTGGGGTCTCTCCAGCCCTCACTGTTAGCTATTTGTTGGCTGCGGGGTGAAACCACCCAGGCTCTCCAGGAATCCCTGAGCTGCTCAGGCCAGGCATGGCTGGAGGCAGTTTCCTGGGAGCTGGCGTATACTCGGACACTGCTGTGCCTTTCAACACAACCCCTGTAATGTTCCAGGCGAGTCACTCTCTCCAGGATTCTTGGATGCTGAGTGATCCTCCCAGGCCCTGAGGCTGATAAAAAAGTGTTGGATCAAGTCCCTCTCTGCTAGGTGAGCCCATGGTGATTATTTTTGGGACTCCAACTTGAAGAAGGGCAGGCAGACAGAACAGTGGCTTTTCAGGAGTGGCAGGTCAGGCTGTGCCCAGTGGAAATTCAGCCACACCAGAGAAGCCTACCTACATCCTTCTGTTGGGGAGCCGGGGTGGGGTCCTGACTCCTCCGCTTACCTAGGTGGCCTTCAGGGAGGTACCTCCTCTCTGCCTGCATTTCATGGCTGAAGAGAGGGGGATGGGGATGAGGGATGCCAAGAAAGAGTGGCCTGCTGGAAAAGAGGAAACTGAGGAATGCATTTGGGCCCTCAAGCCCAGGGAAGTGTTTTCAAATAATGCAAGAATTTAGAATGGCAGATTGAAGCCCTGTTGACTCTGCTCCTTGCCCTGAAAGCCGGCTGAAAATAACAATGAATTCGAAGGGAAAGAAACAGAGCAAGGTCTCTCTTTTTTTTTTTAGATGGAGTCTCGCTCTGTTGCCTAGGCTGAAATGCAGTGGTGCGATCTCAGCTCACTGCAATCTCTGCCTTCTGAGTTCAAGCAATTCTCCTGCCTCAGCCTCCTGAGTCACTGGGACTACAGGTGCACACCACCATGCCTGGCTAATTCTTGTACTTTTAGTAGAGATGGGGTTTCACCATGTTGGCCAGGCTGGCCTAGAATTCCTGACCTCAAGTGATCCTCCCTCCTCGGCCTCCCAAAGTGTTGGGATTATAGGCGCCATTTTTTATTAAACCAGAAAGTATACACGCTACTAAATGCCACAAAATATAAAGAGGGCGCAGAGAGGCGAGGAGGAAGCGGGCGTCCCTGCAGACAGCACCACTGGGAGGCCTCTTCTGTGGATGACAGAGTCTGGGGGCAGCTCAGGCCACAGGGGTGCGAGACACTTCCCCCTTTAGACCCATTTCAATAGCACAGGACAATGGAGGGTGGAAGGGGATGTGCTGACTGGCTATGTCTCCTGCCTGACACCCAACTCCTCCTAGCACCAGGAAACTGCAGGAGTGAGGCATGGGAAGGAGGGCTTTTGAAGGCCTTTGCTGAGTCTTGCCAACCCTCAGTGCTGAAGTGGGAGGTGATGTGTGTTCGGGTAATAACAATAAAGAGTTTGGAAAGAGCATGCCTGCGGGCACAAACCCTGATCACTTTCTGGATTGCATATCTCTCTCTTCAATACCATCCTGCAACAAACGACTGGCCGAGTGGCCGTGATCTAAGGTGAATGATAATCACAGAAGAACCACAACGGGACTAAAGAAAACAAAAAGGCAATAGAGGTGAGGAACGTAAGCAAAGGGCGCAAGAACTGACATCAGAAGAAGACTTATTAAACAAACAAAAAACACAGAGGAAGAGTCTGACACGCAGGGACTCAAAGAGATTGCAGGTGATCTGACCTCCCTGATAAGCTAAAAGATGTCAAGCATTCCAGAAAGCACTCATGAGGCAACATACAGAAAGACAGCTGCTCTCAGGAAAGAAATGGAAGCAACAAATGAAGACATTTTGAAATTAAAAAGACGTATGGGCTGGGTGCGGGGTGGCTGATGCCTGTAATCCCAACAATTTGGGAGGCCAAGATGGGCAGATTACTTGAGGTCAGGAGTTCGAGACCAGCCTGGCCAACATGGTAAAACCCTGTCTCTACTAAAAATACAAAAATAAGCTGGATATGGTGGTGGGCACCTGTAATTCCAGCTACTCAGGAGGCGAAGGCAGGAGAATCGCTTGAACCCAGGAGACAGAGGTTGCAATGAGCCGAGATCCCACCATTGCACCCCAACTTGGGTGACAAGAGCAAAACTCTGTGCCAATTAAAAAAGAAAAAAAGACATATGGATACAAACAGCCAACAAACATATAAAAAAAAATTCCCAGCATCACTTATTATCAGGGAAATGCAAATGAACACCACCATGAGCTACCACAGTACTACTGCAAGAATGGCCATAATTAAAAAGTCAAAAAATAACAGATGTTGACGTGGATGTGGTGAAAAGGGAACACTTGTTCTCTGCCGGTGGGAATGTAAACTAGTACAACCACTACTGAAAACAGAATGGAGATTCCTCAGAGAACTAAATATAGAACTACCTTTCCATCCAGCAATCCTACTGCTGGGTATCTGCCAAAAGGAAAAGAAGTCATTATATGAAAAAGACACCTGCATGCATATGTGTATAGCAGCACAATTTGCAATTGCCCAATTATGGAACCAATCATATTGAACCAACCACATTCCAAAATATGGAACCAACCATATTCCATCAACAAGTAGATAAAGAAATGTGGCGTATATATACACCATGGACTACTACTCAGCCATTAAAAGAAATGGGATAATGTCTTTTGCAGCCCCTTAGATGGAGCTGGAGGCCATTATTCTAAGTGAAGTAACTCAGGATTGGAAAGCCAAATAACACGTGTTCTCACTTATAAGTGCGAGCTATGAAGATGCAAAGGCATAAGAATGCTATAATGGACTCTGGGGACTCAGGAGGAAGGATGGTTTGGGGGTGAGGGGTAAATGACTGCATACTGGGTACAGTGTACACTGCTCGGGTGACAGGTGCACCAAAATCTCAGAAGTCACCACTAAAAAACCTATGCATGTAACCAAAAAACACCTGTACCCCCCAAACTATTTAAATCTTTTAAAAACGAAGAAGAAAGGCGTAATGAAAACGAAAGACAACTCCTGGGCTAAACAGAGACGCAGAGTGGAGAAGGCCACGTGATGAACATCTGGGAAACACGAATATAAAGGAACAAACAAAACATATACAGTCTGTTAGTTTCTCGGGCTGCTGTGGCCGAGGACCGCAAGTACTGTATGGCTTAAAATAAGAGACATGTAATCTCTCACAGTTCTGGAGGCTGGAATTCTGAAATCCTGGTGGTGGCAGCATTGGCTTCTTCTGGGGGCCCTGTGGGAGAAGCTGCTCCATGGCTCTAGCCTAACCTTCCGGGGGTGGCCGGCAACCCTCGGCGTTTTTTGGCTTCTATCTGCAGAAGTCTAATCTCTGTCTTTGACGTTCCACCCATTCTTCTTTCTGTCTGTCTGCATCTCTCTCCTCTTTGTATAAGGACACAGTCAGATCAGATTTAGGACCCCTCTAATTCAGTGTGACCTCATCTGGATGAATTACATCCACCCTGTTTCCCAATAAAGTCACATTATGAGGGACAGGGCATCAGGACTTCAACATGGCTTTTTGAGAGGACACAACTCAGCCCATAAGAGTTATAGGAAAAGCTAAGAGACATGGAGGACAGATCAGAGACAGACAACATTTGCACAGTCAGTTTTTGAAAAGAGAAAGAGAACAAATGGAACGAGGATGAAAAATATTCTGACATAACAGGAAAAAACATTCCTCAAATAAGGATTTGAATGTGGAGATAAGAGATTGATTCAAGACCATCAGCATCAAGCATTATACTCTAATAAAGGTATTGAAATTCAAGGCCAAACAATCATATGGGAGTCTGGGTAAAAATCTCAAGTCACACAAATGGGAGAAATCAGGTTGGCTGCAGGTTTCTCTCTAGAAATACACCAGAGTCTGTGGGGCAGAGTCTGCAAGCTCCCAAAGGATACAATGTATGACCCAAGAAATTTGTACCCAGACAAGTTTTGATATAGTTTTGTGGCCTTTCAAATAGAAAGGCCACAGACAGACATTCTCAAGAGTTCTAGAATTTAGGGAATAAGTGCCTCTTAGTTATTGAAACAAACAAACTATTGGGCAATGAAATGGTATCAACAAAGGGATTTATCAAAATAAATAGCTGAGAATGGAGAAGCCAGGGTAAACATATGGATAAGCTCTAAATCCATTTAAATATAGAAATAAAAATCTTTGTGAATTTTGAGTGTAGGACACAGTGCAAAGGTTATATAAACATCAACAATAAAAATAATATTATTAAGTGACCAATAAGAATTGGGAGATCTAGGAGAGAAGCAGAGAGAAACTGAATCTGCTAATTTCCTTATTTTTCACAGCAAGAGTCAACTGGTAAGGGATAAAGTTGGAAAAAGGTCATTTAAAAAATAGCATAATTTGCTGGGCATGGTTGCTCACACCTGTAATCCCAGCACTTTGGGAGGGTGAGGTGGGTGGATCACAAGGTCAGGAGATCAAGACCACCCTGGCTAATATGGTAAAATCCTGTCTCTACTAAAAATACAAAAAGTTAGCTGGGCATGGTGGCATGCACCTGTAGTCCTAGCTACTCGGGAGGCTGAGGCAGGAGAACTGCTTGAACCCAGGAGGTGGAGGTTGCAGTGAGCCGGGATCGTGCCATTGCACTCCAGCCTGGATGACAGAGCGAGACTTCTTCTCAAAACAAAAAACAAAAAACCCTAATTGGCTGGGCACAGTGACTCACACCTGTAATCCTAATACTTTGGGAGACCAAGGTGGGTGGGCATCTGAGGTCAGAAGTTCTCAAGACCAGCCTGGCCAACACGGTGAAACCCAGTCTCTATTAAAAACATAAAATAATTAGCTGGGCGTGGTGGTGAGCACCTGTAGTCCCAGCTACTCGGGAGGCCGAGGCAGAAGAATCGCTTCAACCTGAGAGGCAGAGTTTGCAGAGCCAAGATCGTGCCACTGCACTCCAGCCTGGGCAACAGAGCAAAACTCTGTCTCAAAAAACACAATAAAATAAAATGAAAATAAATAAATAATAACATAATATAGTCAAATAATTAATATTACACAAAATTATGTTTCTTAACTTTAAAAAGCCTGGTAAAAACTCATATTACTTAAGGTAAAAAAGGATTTATCTAAAATGAAGCAATTCTTTGATTTTAATTTACTAATTTATTTTTAAGCTTTTTATTTTAAAATAATTTTAGTTGATTTTTAATTTTTATTTTATTTATTTTTGAGACTGGGTCTTGCTCTGTCACTTGAGTATCTTCTGGGCTCAAGTCATACTTCCACTTCAGCCTCCCATGCAGCTGGGACCACAGGCATGCACCACAACAGCTGGCTAATTTGTTCATTGTTTTGTAGAGACGGGGGTCTCACTATGTTGCCCAGGCCGATCTTGAACTCCTGGCGTCAAACAATCCTTTCCCCTCAGCTTCCCAAAGTGTTAGGATTACAAGCGTGAGTCACCATGCCTGGCCTATTTTTAAATTTGTTTTTGAGGCAAGGTCTCACTCTGTCATCCAGGCTGGAGAGCAGAGGTTCAATCGCAGTTCACTGCAGCCTCAACCTCGTGTCTCAGGTAATCCTCCCACCTTAGCCACCCAAGGAGCTGGGACTACAGGCACGCACCACCAGGCCAGGCTAAATTTCTATTTTTTTGTAGAGATGGGGTTTTGCCATGTTGCCCAGGCTGGTCTTGAACTCCTGGCCTCAAGCAATCCACCTGCCTCACCATCGCAAAGTCCTAGAATTATAGGCATGAGGCACTGCACTGGCCAAAATAACTTTAAATGTACAGAAAATTTGCAAAGTGTTCCCCATATGCCCTTCACTCAGCTTCCCTAATGCTAAACATCTCACCTATTTGTCCAAACTAAGATACTAACATTGGTATAAGGCTGTTAACTAAATTACAGACTTTATTTCGCCAGTTTTTCCACTAATCTATTTCTGCCCGAGGATTTCATCCTTTACTAATCAATGTCTCCGTGACCTCCAGTCCCTGACAGTTTCTCAGTCTTTCCTTGTCTTTCATGACCTTGACATTTTTGAAGAGTCCTGGCCAGATGTTTTGTAGACGATCTCTCAGTTTGCATGTGCATGATGATTTCTCATGACTACATTGAGACAGATTTGGGGGAAGAACGCCACAAAGGCAAAAAGGCCTATCAAGTGGTGGATAGCATGAACATGACTTATTACAGGTGATGTAACCGTGATCACTTGGTGAAGGTGGCATCTACCAGGTTTGTCTGCTGTAAAGTCACTGCTTTTCTCCTTGCCTACTCTATTTGTTAGAAGTGGATGACTAATCCAGCCCTTACTCAAGAGGAGGGGAATCATCTCCTTCTCCCTGAGGGAATTGGTGGACATAGATTAAAACCACCACAGTAATTAATAAGCATTTTGGAGAGGAACTTTGGGGACTCCATCAGTGGATCCTGCCTGCGGTAATTAGCACTTGTCCTCTAATGGTGATGTTCTATTGTCCCCATCCTTCTTATTTGGAATATTATTCACATGATTATGCCCCACATTTATTATCTGGAATTCTTTATAAAGAAGATTTATCTCCCCTCATCCCCATTTATTTATTTAGTCCATCATTTGCTTGTACCAGTATGACCTTGTGAATATTTATTTTATTCTTTGCATTGTAATCCAACACTATCGTTATCCGTTTTGTTGTTCAAATTATTCTAGCCTTGGCCACTGGGACCTTTTTTCAGGTTGATTCCTTTGTCCTTTTTCCTTTGCATTACTTAATAGACTATACTTAGAGGGTTTACAGAAAAATTGAGTGTAAAGTGCAGAGAGTTCCTTTGTATTCCCTCACGCTCCCAATCTCACACACAGCTTCTCCCATTATTAGTATCTTGCCTTGCTGTGGTACCTATGTGACAATGGATGAGCCAATATTGATACGTTATTAATTACTAAAGTCCATAGTTTACATGAGGAGTCACTCTTAGAGTTGTGCATTCTGTGGGTTTTGACACATAGGTACAGTACTGACAAGTGTCCACCATTATAGTTCATACACAACAGCTTCATAGTCCTGAAAATCTCATGCCCTACCTAGTCATCCTCCCTCTCTCTCCCTGAACCTCTGGCTACCACTGATCCTTTTACTGTGTTTATGTGTATTAGTCCATTCTCACATTGCAGTAAAGAACTTCCCAAGACCGGGTAATTTACAAAGGAAACAGATTTAATTGGCTCACAGTTCAGCACGGGTGGGAGGCCTCAGGAAACTCACATAATGGCAGAAGGGGAAGCACGGCGCCTTTTTCACAAGGCGGCAGGAAAGAGAGTGAATGCAGGAGGAACTACCAATCACTCATAAAACCATCAGATTTTCTGCGAACTCACTCACTACCATGAGAATGGCATGGGGGAAACTGGCCCCATGATTCACTTACCTCCACCTGGTCTCTCCCTTGACATGTGGGGATAATGAGGATTAAAATTCAAGATGAGATTTTGGGGAGGGACACAGGCAAACCATATCACCATAGTTTCAGAATGTCATATAGTCGGAATCATACAGAAGCCTTTTCAGATTGGCTTTTTGGAGACAGGGGCTCTCTCTGCCACCCAGGGTACAGCACAATGCTGTGATCCTAGCTCACTGAAGCCTTGAACTCCTGGGCTCAAGCAATCCTCCCACCTCTGTCTCCCAAGCAGCTGGGACTACAAGCACGTGCCACCATGCCTGGATAATTTGCTTTATTTGTGTAGAGATGGGGTCTCATTATGTTTCCCAGCCTGGTCTGGAACTCCTGGCCTGAAGCAATTCCCCCTCAACCCACCCTTGGCTCCCAAAGTGCTTGGATTACAGGTGTGAGCCACTGTGCCCACTCAAGAGATTATTTTGTTTTATTTTGTTTAGAAAGAGGGGCCTCACCAGATTGGCTTCTTTCAGTTTACATTATGCATTTACGTTTCCTCCACATCTTTTTGTGGCTTGAGAGCTCATTTCTTGTTACCTCTGAATAATATTCCATTGTTTAGATGTATCACAGTTTATCTGTTCACCTCTTGAAGAACATCTTGGTTGCTTCCAAGTTTGGACAATTATGAATAAAGCTGTTGTACATATTTATACATGTGTTGGGTTTTTGTGTGGCTCTAACTTTTCAACTCATTTGAGTGAATACCAAGGAACACAATTTCCAGATTGTATGGTGAGAGTGTGCTTAGTTTTGTAAGAAACTTCTAAATTGCCTTCCAAAGTGGCTATGTCATTTTGCATTTCCACTAGGAATGAATGAGAGTCCCTGTTGCCATACATTCTCACGGCATTTGGCATTGTCAGTGTTTTAGATTCTTAGCTATTCTAATAGGTGTGTAGTGGTAACTTGTTATATTTTGCAATTCTCTACTGATTTATGATGTGGGGCATATTGTGTCCTTTAATATGTCTCTATCCTCTTTGTTTTTGTAACCACTTTCTGGCATTACAAGATGCTCCAGGCTCATCTTACATTTTCTCTGTGTATTAGTTCATTCTTGAATTGCTATAAAGAAATACCTGAGACTGTGTAATTTACAAATAAAATAGGTTTAATTGGCTCATGGCTCTGTAGGCTGTACTGGAAGCATGGAACTGGCAGCTGCTCAGCCTCTGGGGAGGCCCCACGGAGATTTTACTCATTGTGGAAGGCAAAGAGAGAGCAGGCATCTCACGTGGCTGAGTGAGAACAAGGGAGAGTGGGGCAGGAGAGGTGTCACACTTCACAACAATCAGATCTCACATAACTAACTTACCATCACAAGGGTAGCACCAAGCCAAGAGGGATCTGCCCCCATGAGCCACACAGCTTCCTCCAGGCTCCACCCCCAACAGGAGATTAGAATTCAACATGAGATTTGGTAGCGATATATATTGAGACCATATCATTCTGCCCCGACTACCCCGACCCCTCAAATCCCCTGTCCTTCTCATATTTCAAAATACAATCACGGCTTCCCAACAGTCCCTCAAAAGTCTTAACTCATTTCAGCATCAACTCAAACATTGAAAGTCCCAAGTCCAAAATCGCATCTGGAAACGAGCTCCTTCCACCTATGAGCCTATAAAATCAAAACAAGTCATTTACTTCAAATATCCAATGAGGATACCAGCGCTGGGTAAACATTCCTATTCCAAAAGGGAGAAAATGGCCAAAAGAAAGGGGCTTTAGGCCCCACACAACTCTGAAATCTAGCAGGGCAGTCATTAACTCTTAAGGCTCCAAAATCGTCTCCTTTGACTCCACATCCCACATCCTAGGCACCCTGGTGCAAAGGGTGAGCTCTGAAGGCCTCGGGCAGCTCTGCCCCTGTGGCTTTGCCGAGTTCAGCCCCCATAGCCCCTCTCACAGGTTGTTGAGTGCACACTGCTTTTTCAGGCAGACAGTGCAAGCTGCTGTGGATCTCCCATTCGGGGGGCTGGAGGACTGTGGCCCCCTTCCCATTGCTCCGCTAGGCAGTGTCCTAGTGTGGACTCTGTGTGAGGGCTGCAGCCCCACATTTCCCGGCTGCACTCCCCTTGTACAGGTTCTCTAAGCAGGCTCTGTCCTGCAGCAGGCTTCTCCCTGACACACAAACAGTCTTTCTCACACGTCCTCTGAAATGGGCAGAGGCTGCCAAGCCTTCACTCTTGTACCCTGTGTACCCACAGGCTTAACACCATGTGGAAGCCACCAAGGCTTACGGCTTGCATTTTCCAAAGTGGCAGCTCGAGGTGTACCTGGGCCCTTGTGAGCCCCAGCTAGAGCTGAGGTGTGGAAACGCTGTCCCAAGGCTGTATAGGGCAGCAGGCTCTCTCTCCCCAAGCCATTCTCTTCTCCTAGATTTTAGGGCCTGTGATGGGAGAGCCTGCCTCTTATATCTCAGAAATGCCTTTGAGGCCTTTTCCCCAGCGTCTTGGCTATTAGCACTTGCCAACTTTTTAGTTATATGAATTTCTCTAGCAAGTGGTTGCTCCATAGCCTGCTTGAATTCCTCTCCCCCAAAAAAGATTTTCTTTCTTTGCCACATGGCTAGCCTGCAAATTTTCCAAACTTTTATGCCTTGCTTCCTTTTTAAATGTAGATTCCAACTTTAGGTCATTTATTTGCTCCCACATCTGAGCGTAGGTAGTTAGAAGCAGCCAGGTCACATCTGGAACACTTTGCTGCTTAGAAGTTTGTCCTTCAAGATACCCTAGGCCATCACTAGCGGACGCAGGAACTTCCCATGGCACAGCAGGAGCAAGAGAGAGACAGTGGAATGGAGGGAGGTGCCAAACACTTAAATAATCAGATCTCACAAGAACTCACGGTGGTGAGGACAGCACCAAACCATGAGGAATCCACCTCCATGACCCAAACACCTTCTACCAGGCCCCACCTCCAACACTGCAGTTTACATTTCAACACGAGACTTGGACGGGGGCTACAATATCCAAACCATGTCACTCTGTTTCACCCCTAGAATCTGCCATTTCTCCAGGCAACCCAGGTTTCTTTATTGGTGAATGTTGTTTAGAATTCAAGAAGTAGATGCGAGGCTGGGTACAGTGGCTCATGTCTGTAATCCTAGCACTTTGGGAGGCCAACGTGCGATCACCTGTGGTCAGCAGTTTGAGACCAGCCTGGCCAACATGGTAAACCCCATCTCAACTAAAAATTAAAAAAAAAAATTAGCTGGGTGGAGTGCTACATGCTACATACCTGGAATCCCAGCTACTTGGGAGGCTAAGGCAGGAGAATCACTTGAACTGGGAGATAGAGGTTGCAGTGATTTGAGATTGTGCCATGCACTCCAGCCTGGGCCACAGAGCAAGACTCCATCCCCCCCCACCAAAAAAAGATGTGGATGTTAGGTGTGCTTGTCATTACTGGAGTGTCACGGCTTCTAGGCCCTCTCAGAGGCAGAGGTATGACATATATGTATGTGTCCACACAGAACTATATTTATATCTCTATCTATCTATATTTACATTAAAATAAGCCTGAATTCACACCGACTCTCATGCAGCATTCTAGCCTTTATTCTAGACTTCCCATTTCCTCATTTGTAATTTTTTCTCCAAAAGTAAAAATCCTGGCTCTAGTTATGTACAAAAATGTATACTTACGTGTTCAACGTAGCATCCAAGCACTGTAGTTTCAGGATTGCTAGCCTGGAGAAGGAGACCAATGACAGTAGTATCTGTGTTTTGTTCTTTTCCTCTTTAATCCTACAGCATCCAGTCGAAACACCGGTTTTTCATTTACTTAGGTCAGCTCCTTTTTCCCCACGGAACTTGGCTTTTAGGCTCTTAAAGAAAGTCAAATAGCCGGGCGCAGTGGCTCAAGCCTGTAATCCCAGCTCTTTGGGAGGCCAAGGCAGGTGGATCACGAGGTCAAGAGATCGAGACCATCCTGGTCAACATGGTGAAACCCCGTCTCTACTAAAAATAGAAAACATTAGCTGGGCATGGTGGCACGTGCCTGTAATCCCAGCTACTCAGGAGGTTGAGGCAGGAGAATTGCCTGAACCCAGGAGGCGGAGGTTGGGGTGAGCCAAGATCGCGCCATTGCACTCCAGCCTGGGTAACAAGAGTGAAACCCCGTCTCAAAAAAAAAAAAAAAAAAAGGGTCAAATAATATTAGACAGATACTTTCAAGTTGGAAACAGGATATTTAATATGCCATATTATTAGGCTACACTTCTCTACTTTTCCTAATGTTTATCCGTCCATGCTTCTCTCTGTATGTATGTATAAAAAGATATCTGGAATTGCACGAATCCAATGTTAAAAGCAGTTGCTTCTAAATGACGGGGTGTAGAGTGATTTTTCACATTATTCAGATACTGTTCCATTATTCATTTTTATAATAAGTATGTATTATTTTTACAGAAGACAATAAATTGTTGTCTAAACTAAGGGGGGAAATGGGCAAAAGGTAAAAAATATTGCTGAAGGGGAAATTCCTGTTGGATTTCATGGAACAGATGTCATTTCTGAGCCTGGTGAGAGTCGTTGCTTCTGGAAGAGCCAGTTGAGGAGTGAATGGAAGGTAAGGAGAAGGCAAGTGACTAAGATGATTGCTTCTCATGTTAGTAATCATTATCACTGTCGCACGACGGGGAATCACATGTTCAAACATATTTCTGGTCCCCATCCTGCGGAGGTTCAATTCTGTAAGTCTAGTGTAGAGCAGATCACTGGCTTTTTTTTTACCAAGCTCCCAGGTACTGCCGGTCCCAGGTCCCCACTGAGAGGCGTGGGTGTGGATGTGTTGTTTGGGAAGATTAATCAACACGGAGAGAGGGAGGAGAGGATGATGGCTGGGATGGCTTGTGGGTTAAGGGAGCTTGCTTTGTTCAAATTATTTTGATTGTTGTTTATTTTTTGTATGCATCTAATGCTACATAAACAAAATAATGAAAGAATCACTGAAAGAAACCGACAAATACAAAACCTGACTGGGAGATTTTAGCACACCTTTCTCAGCAACATAGAGCAAGCTGACAAAAAAAAACCGTCACCAAGTCTATAGATGATATGAATAACATGATTCACAAACAACACCTGGGAAATACAGAGAAACACATCAAGCAATGACAGAATTACTTTCAAGGGCACATGGAATTTGCCAAAACAATCCTACTGGGCCATAGGATCAGTGTGAACAGATTTCAAAAGATTGAAATAAGAGGATGGTGTGGATTTTGGCCACTGTGAAATCCATAGCCACGTAACATTTTCAGATCTTAGAATTGTTGTAATACACTTTTACTTTTGTAACTAGTTACTTGGAAATAATTTTAAATTTACCAAAACAAGCTGCAAAAATAAAAATAATAGTAAGACCACTCATACAACCTTTACCCAGATTCTCTTCATTGTAAACATTCTACCGGCTTGGCTTTATCATTCTCTCCCTCCTTCCTTCAAGTAAACCCCCTTAAAGAAGGGCCCCCCAGTCTCCAGCTGAGCTGCCCCAGTTAATGCTGCATAGATCAGAGCTGAGCCTTACCCAAAAGTACAGATTTGTAAACTAAATAAATGTTTCTTTGTTTTTATTTTTATTATTTTTAGTATTATTTTTTTGAGACAGAGTTTCACTTTTGTTGCCCAGGCTGGAGTGCAGTAGCACAATCTCCACTCACTGCAACCTCCTCCTCCTGGGTTCAAGTGAGTCTCCTGCCTCAGCCTCCCGAGTAGCTGGGATTACAGGCATCCACCACCATGCCCGGCTAATTTTTGTATTTTTAGTAGAGACGGGGTTCCACTATGTTAGCCAGTCTTGTCTCAAACACCTGACCTCAGGTGATCTCCCCACCTTGGCCTTCAAAGGTGCTGGGATTACAGGCATGAGCCACCAAGCTCAGCCCTGTTTTTTTTTTTTTTAGAGACAGGATCTCACTCCGTTCCAGGCTGGAGTGCAGTGGCGCAATCAAAGCTCATTGTAACCTCAAACTCCTGGGTTCAGGTGATCCTCTAGTCCTAGCCTGTTGAGTAGCTAGGACGGCAGGCATGCACCACCTTGTCGGGCTAAATTAAAGCCAGTGAGCTTTGGGGTGTCTTGTTACACAGTAATAGAAACTAGAACAGACATTGCGGAGCAGGAGAGGGAGTAGTCCTAAGATATCTTATTTCCAGGGTACCAGTCTACCCTAGGCGGGGATTTTCTCCCTCTGTCCTGGTGCAGGTAAAGAAGCAGCTGAGAGTTAACTCATCTAAAGTTGGAATTTCATAGGTGGGTGGAAAAGATAGATGGAAGAAAGGATTCAGGAATTGGCAAGAGTGTTATTGAAGAGGACAACCTCTGAGGATTCTAACTTGAATACAAAGAAAGGGAAGCGGGGGGATGGTTACCAGAAAGGAAGTAGACAGGCAAGTCAGGGCACTGTGGAGCCAGTGAAGGGAAGGACTGTTGTAATGGGAGTAGTTCAGTAGACAAGACAGAAACCAGGACCAGGACCCAGCAGCAAGCTGCATTCGCAATCCTGGCCATAGGGCATGGCAGTTTGGGGTCCTGATGGGGACTGGCTACCGCTGATTGTCCTTCACATTCCCCTTCCCTGGCTTCCCAACAACCCCTGTCAAGAGTCCTTGCTGCACTGGATCTCATTGCCTCCTCCCTGTTGGCCTTCCCAAGAACTGGCGCTGTGTGTTGGTCATTGCTGTGTCCCCAGCTCCCGGCCTGGCACACCAGGAGGCTAAATGAACCGATGCTTGGATGCAGGGAGTGAAGACGGACCTCCAAGTTCAAACGGTCTTTGAGAATGAGGGGAGTCCAATGCCCTCTCAGCCTCACCTTCCAGATAATTAAATGTGAGGCCAGAGAGGTTAGGACACTGTCCAGGGTCACACAGCAGATCAGCCCTGGTGACTGAAGCGGCAGCAGGATTAAGGGAGAAGAGAGGGGAGTGCTGGGAGGAGGCCCCTGAATCGCTGCTCTATGATATCAGCACTAGCTGGAAAGAGTGACTCCCTCCTCTCCTCCCACCGTCCCCACTCCACTGGCTGCAGGGATCCAAGCCCAGCTGAGGGGCCAGAGGTGGCTGCCCCAGAACCTTTGGCAGCCCGTGAACTTAAGCCTCACCCGGCTGGGTGGGGAGCCGGCTGTCACCTCATATCCTAAGCATCTCCAGGTTTCTGGGGAAACAGCTGGACTAACCCGGATGTATTTTCCTCCTCTCCCTTCACCCCACCACCCCACCCCCATCAAGTAAAAGGAAGAGGACAATGAACAGGAAATCCAGAGGAGGGAAGGCAGTTTTACAAGCTAGGGTTGGGGCTGCCCTGGGAGTGAGGAGGTCCCCAGAGGAAATCCCGGTAAATGAATGTTTATTTTAATGGGAGATGAAGGGAGAGGGACTCAGACCAACCTCAGCGGGTGGGGAAGGGGAAGGGCAAGAAGACGATGCAGGGTCGGGGCTCACAGATGGGCTTTTGTGAGCTTCCCAGGGCTGCCCAGTGAGTCGGGAACCAACAAAGATGCTCAGGCAGACAGCGAGATGGGAGGCAGGGGCTGGGGCTCCATGGGAGGGGGGGGCTGCCAGCCAGAGCCGGGGCAGTGGCGTTCTCAGCTCGCCCTCGCCCACCTTAGTGGGAGGACTGGTTTGAACATGCCCTATCCTCAGCAGGAACATCTCCCCAGCCTGGCCAACTGGCTTGTCCTCTTTTTCTTGCTTTCACACACTCATTCATTCCTTCATGCATCCATTTCCTTTCTCCTTCACTCCCCACCCGTTCACTCAGGTCTCCAACATCCCCTGGGCTCTTATGTACCCCAACCCTAGGCTAGGGGCTGGGCAAACAATGACCAATCAGCCCTGGTCCCCAGCAAGGGAGGGAGTGGAGAGACCCCTAGCTAATCAGTCTATGCTAATAGGGTGGGAGCTGGGACAGCCAGAAGCACAGGCACTGTGGGAGCACTGGGAGTCTGGAGGCTGTACAGGTTACAGGGCTGGTAGCCTTCCCAAGGCTGTCCCATCTTTTAGGACCCAGGGTCCTGAGACAGGGAACTCAGGGGCCTGTCCTCACTGCCAGGCAGTGTCCTGGAGGGCAG
Organism: Sapajus apella; assembly: GCF_009761245.1. Classification (NCBI taxonomy): domain Eukaryota; kingdom Metazoa; phylum Chordata; class Mammalia; order Primates; family Cebidae; genus Sapajus; species Sapajus apella. The sequence goes on from NW_022436954.1 coordinate 18,618,733, forward strand.
CCACATCCTGAGTGTCTAGGAAACCTAGCCAGACGCTGGAGCCCCTCCCACAGCTTCTCTGGCCTGTCCCGATTCTGGCCCAGGTGGGTCCCTGTCATCCTTGATGGGGCTGAGGACATCCTCAATGACCGATTAGACCCTAATATTCTTCAAGGTCAGGTTCACTTCCAGTCCTTACTCAGCCACAGCTCTGCACCAAGTCCCTAGGGAGTATTCCAACTCAAGGCAGAAATGCTACATTAAATTGCTCATTCATTCATTCAGCAGGCACTCATGGAGCAACCCCTGTGGGCTGGGGCACTGCTCTGGATCCTAGGGATCTACAGTGAAAAAAAGCAATTCAAAATCCCTGCCCTTTCCTGGTGTGGTCATTCATACCTGTAATCCCAGCACTTTGGGAGGCCAAGGAGGGAGGATTGCTTAAGCCCAGGATGTTGAGGCTACAGTGAGCCGTGTCTGTGCCACTGCACTCTAGCTTGGGTGACAAAAGGATACCCTGTCCAAAAAAAAAAAAAAATCCCTGCCCTTGTAGAACATCTCTCGTAAACAGAGATGATAAAGAAAGGAATGTCAGATAGTAACGAGTGAAACAGAGAAAAACAAGGTGAGGGAGAAGGTAAGGGCAGTAATGATAATAATCATGATATTTCTCTTCATTCCAGTATTAAGAGGTGCATCTGACACTGATAGAAACCTACAAGCTTGTATCATGCTTCACCCTCACCGCTGGCCTGCAGGTTGGTTCTGTGATTAGCTCACCTTTTGTGAATGACAACATAGTGAAAGCCAGGTGGACTAAGCCCCCATCTAGGAGCCTGGTCTGAGGTAGAAATGGAGAAGGAAATAAGTATTCCTCAGCCACAGGTGGCACCTCATCTGGGGGCACCGACCATGGGTTGGGTTCCTGCTTTGGTGCAGACCCTAGGAAGCCTTCATTGATTGGCAGTCTTGCTGTGTGTGGCTTCTGCCTAGGGAGGGCCCCAGGACTGACCATATCCCAAGGTCTCTTGGGGGACCCACCTGCCCCTGCTCAGCAGCCGAGAAGCAAGGTGCTCGGGAGAAAGAGTGCTGGGTGGCAGGCAGAAGGTCTGGCTCTAGCCCCACCTCACTCTTATCTACCTTGTCAATTACACACATCAAGGACCAGCTACTTCTCTGCATCCCACTCTCCCACAAATGAAGTTTTAGGGGGAGCCGGTAACTCTGGAGGGAGGAAGATGAGAAGGGGAAGCTGATTTTTCAATGAAAAGTAAACTTTTGAAACTGTGTATATTACTAATTAAAAATAAAAGTTTGGGCAGGGTGCAGTGACTCATGCCTGCAATCCCAGCACTTTGGGAGGCCGAGGTGAGCAGATCACAAGGTCAGGAGTTCAAGATCAGACTGGCCAACATGGTGAAACCCCATCTATACTAAAAAAATACAAAAATTAGCTGGGCATGGTGGCTCTTGCCTGTAATTCCAGATAATTGGAAGGCTGAGGTAGGAGAACTGCTTGAACTGGGACCTGGGAGGTGGAGGTTGCAGTGAGCTGAGACGGCGCCACTGCACTCCAGCCTGGGCTACAGGGCGAGACTCCATCTCAAAAACAAATAAAAAAATAAAAATTTTTTAAAAGTTTAAACTTAAGCCCTTCCACATTTCCTCCCCTTCCTGAAACTCCAAGAACCTGCTTAGGAAAGTTTCTGACTTTACCCATGGGCCTGTCTTGCTGTTAATGGTATCTCAGGGACTGGCAGATAGTGAGAGCCTCCCCCAGCACCCTTAATATTTGCTCCTGTGGATGCTGCGTGCACCTGCCTCCCCCATGTACACACCTGCTGAAGTCAGGCCCTTTGGCACACACAGGCTCTCCTTGGTTCATCCCAGTAACCCCCTTCCCACCCGCAGATGTGCAGATAACACATACACGCACACACAGAAATGCACAGACACACTCTCACACAAACACAAACCTACACCGAGACACACACAAATACATGCGTGCACACACACTTCCACCCTGCCCACTGGGTTGCTTTGCATACCTCTTAGTCAGGAATTGAGACATATTTGCTAAATAATAAATGAATGTGAATCCTCAGATCCAGAAGGCCAGACAGCCGGCTGGGCCCTGCCTGTCTGCAGCCTCCCTACCTCCCCAGCTCCCTGAAGCCTATTTGAGCAGGGCAGGGAGAAACTGCTGAGCTGGCCGGGCTGGCTGGGGTTGGCCGTGACGTTTCGTTTACAAGTTTCTGCAACTGGGAGTGCTGGCGTTGGGTGAGGGGGTATCTAAGGAGAAGGGAAGGATAAGCGTGAATTCTGGGAGCATTGCTCTGGCCTGGCCTGGCCTGGGAATGTCTCTCGCCCCACATTCCTGTGGTGTCTAATGGACTCTCCGCATGCTTTAAGTATTTGGGGACCAGACCAGGTAGGCCACATGTGCTGAGCCTCCCACGCCTTAAGTCGTGTCTTCTGTGGCCTGACCCACCCAGACCGACTGGAGTGCTTCTCTGCTGAACTTGAACTTGACTCTCTCCAGCTGCAACACAGTTCATAGGGAGAGGTTATCAGCGCACCCTTGTCCTGTGTGAAGTTGTTCTGAAGGGCCTTTTAGGGATCTGGTCACAGGATCACTGGAGGAGTGGACAGCTCCCTGTTGAGCTGGGGGTGGTTTTGGGGGAGAGGGTAGGAATGAGGTCAAACTGTGGGGCTGAGATGGCTTGTGGAGGGCAGGGCACTAGTCTGCCCCACAGAGAAGTCTGCTGTCACCTGAACCTTTACAGACACTGCTTCCTCCAGGGCACAGATGTGAGCTCAAAAGAGAAGTTGTACACATCAAGGTTCCAAATTAGAGCCCTTAATGGAGGCGGACCTATTTCAAGAATACGTCTGTATTCGTTCATTCTTTCAGTGCTAATAAAGACATATCCGAGGCTGGGCAATTTATAAAGAGAGAGATTTAATGGACTCACAGTTCCACATGGCTGGGGAGGCCTCACAATCTTGGCAGAAGGCAAGGAGGAGCAAAGTCACATGGCAGCAGGCAAGAGAGAGCGTGTGCAGAGGAACCCCCATTTATAAAACCATCAGATCTCATGAGACTTACTCACTATCATGAAAACAGCATGGGAAAAGCCTGCCCAACTGATTCAATTACCCCCCACCAGGCCCTCCCTTGACAAGTGGGGATTATGGAAGCTGCAGTTCAAGATGAGATTTGGGTGGGGACACAGACAAACAATGTCAACACCTAAGACAGGGAATCTACCTAGCTCTGGAAGGCCCTTCAGGAATTGTCTTGCCTAGTGGTTCACAATTTGGGATTCTATGCACCAGTTGAAAATTACAAAAAAAAAAAAAAGGGGGGTGCTGTCTCACAAGATAACCATCTACTAGCCCTTATTTCATAAACAAAGTGGCATTCTTGAACGTCAAAACTGTTGGAGGAGGTGGGCGTGGTTTCACAATAATGGACAGCCCTTCACATGGAAACACTTGACTTTTCAGAAAGCCCAATACACAGTGCTTGGCTTTCTCACTTGGAGAGAAAAATATCCTCGCCCCCCCAGTGGGCAGGATGGCATTTGGAACAATGAGGAAACTGACGAAGGCCCAGAAAGAAGGGAGGCATGGAACCTGCAAAGTGAGGGGCTGAGGGGGATCAGAGGTCAGATCTTTGGACTTCAAGTCCAGGGATCTGTTCCTGCAGCTGATTCCTCAGAGCTAGAAGGGGCAGCAGAGGCCCTGTGAGGGATGGGAGTGATACCTGAGGGTGGCCCCTTTCTGCTTCTCAGCAGAGGCTGGGAGGGGTGGCTGTGGCTGCAGGCTTCCTGCCATATCCGCAGCGGAACTGAGCCTACCTCTCTCAGCTTCCCTCAGGCCCTTGGGGCCCACCCTAGAACCAGCTCAGACTGCAGCTTCAAACACTTGTCTCCTGCCTGAATGCCAGTTCCCTCTGGGAACGCTCTGTGCCCTTGGCTGCCAGCATCCCTGGCATGACATTGCTCCAGTGCCAGGAGGGAGGGGGCCACATGTTCCCCATATGCCATCAGGGTGGGAAGTTTATGCCGAACAGCTGAGCCGGCCTCTCCTCCTCCTCCCCCCGCAGAGACTTCCCTGCCTCTCTTCCCTTTGTCCTCCTCAAAGAACCTCCCACGCCCATCCAAGGAGGAGACAGAGCAGAATGTTTCAGCATTTGCAGCATTGCCCCATGCTTTCCAAAGCATGTCTACATGCATGGGTTTTAATTCAACAAATAGGAGTGCCCTGAAATCAAATAGGCATGCGTCCTGTTCGGGGAACTGCAGGAACAGGTAAAGGTGAGCTCCTCAGGGAACAATGAGCCCTCCAGCTCTCCATCCTATCATCCATCCCTCCATCTCTGCACCTCCATCCATCCTTCCCTCTATTTCCTCCTCCTCTCCATTCCTTCTCCAGTGTCTCCATCTCTTTATTCTTCCTTCCCTCTCTACCTTTCAATCTCTTCATCCGTTTCTCTCCCTTTTCCTCCGGCCACCTCTCCATCCTTCCTTTCACCCCTCCCTTATGCCTCCACCTATCCCTACACCCTGTTATCCCTCTATCCAGCCACCATCCATCTTTTCCTACCCTTTCCATCCCATTACACATCCATTCACCTCTCCATCCCTCCCTGGATCTCAGTCCCTCCATTATTCCATTCACCTTCTACCCTTCCATCCCTTCATCCTTCCAGCTCTCCATTTCCCCACCCACCCCTCCATGCTTCCTGCCATGTCTCCATGGCTCCACTCATCCCTTTAACCTCTTTATCCTCAGCCATCATTCCCTCCCTCCTTCCATCCCATCATCCCTCCACCTCTCTATCCCTTCCTGAGTTTCTCCATCCCTATTTCATCCACTTCCACCCTCCCACCCTTCATCCATCTGTGTCTCCATTCCTGCACCCATCCCCTCTATTCCTCCCTCCTCCCTCTGCCCAGCCCTCACCTCTCTATCTTTCATCTGGCTAATCACTCTTCTCTCCCTCTCCCTTCCACCCCTCTCCATTCCCCTCTATCTCTCCCTCCATCCATCCCTCTACCACTTATTGAGAGTTCTCCATGAACTAGGAAGTGCCATGGTATCTCCTCAGGGGACCAGCATGCTTTGTCCTGTGGCATCTTAAATGCGTATTGCCAGGACCTAATGGTGCCCCCAGCCTTCAGGAGCTTGCACGACAGAGCATTAAATCCACAGCTGACACCAATTCTGCCAGGTCTGCAGGTGGAACTGGGTCTGTGCTTGGTAAGCAGGTGGGCAGAAGCGAAATATGGGAAAGACCTAGTTTTCAAGAGTGCTTACAATGAGCAGAGGCCTCTCACACACTGTCTCTTTTCCTCCTAGTAGCCCTACAGAGAAGATGTGATTTGTTCCCACTTTATGACTGAGGAGCTGACCAGCAGCCCCGGCCCAGGAAGGGAATCTGACAGTGCCTCTGCCCTACCATCTGCTCCATTCTGGGGAGCAGGCCTGCTGTTTTTTTTAAAAAATACAAATAAGAGTGAGTTGATTTATTCCTTTCGGCAAACAAAAATAGTAAATTTAATGTCATCCCAACACAATTTCTCAAAGGCTTGACTCAAGCAAGGAGAAAGCCTGTGGAAATTTCTAGTTTGGCAGAGTGCAAATTGGTTTTTGATCCTCTTTGGCCCTTATGCTACAAAACCCCCTCTTTTTCAAAGGAGATATGCGCGGCTTCCCATTGTTTTTTACAAGTGTGTTCCTTACTGACGCCATCAAAGACAGAGATAGGTGGGGTATGGCTCTCTCCCTCTCCTAAAAGCGTCTGCTGGCATCACGGTGACAATACAAATAACAGGGAATATGTTCTACTTTCCTCAATTATCAGCAAGTCACTCCCACATGGGTGAAAGAGGGAGACTCTGTCTCAAAAAATTTTTAAAAAGGGAAGTCATTTTTTCTGTTCCTTGCAGGCACATTCATAGCAATGCTTGTACCATGAATTTAAAACTCCCAACCTGACAGCATATTTTATTTTACTTTTTAATATTTAATTGTGTGTGTGTGTGTGTGTGTGATGAAGTCTCACTCTGTGGCCCAGGCTGGAGTGCAGTGGTGCGATCTTGGCTCACTGCATCCTCTGCCTCCCGGGCACAAGAGATTCTCCTGCCTCGGCCTCCTGAGTAGCTGGAACTACAGGTGCCGCCTGCCATGCCTGGCTAATTTTTGTATTTTTAGTAGAGACGCGGTTTGTCATGTTGGCCAGGCTGGTCTCGAGTTCCTGACCTCAAGTGATCTGCCCACTTGGCCTCCCAAAGTGCTGGGATTACAGGTGTGAGCCACTGTCCCTGGCCCTGATAGCGTGTTTTAAAGGGAAGGAATGACATAAGGACAAATTACATGTTACCTAATAAATAGCTTTAGCTACTTCTCTTATGCTTCGACTCTTTTGCGCTTAATTATTATTATTTTGAGATGGGGTCTCTTTGTTGCCCAGGTTGGAGTGCAGTGGTGTAATCATAGCTCACTGCAGCCTCAGACTCCTGGCCTCAAGTGATCCTCCCACCTCGGCCTCCCAAAGTGCTGTGATTACACGCATGAGCCACCACGCCTGGCCTAAAATTTTTTTTTTAACATAAAAGGATTGATTTATTATAGTTCAATTATGTAAACTGGCATTCAAACATCTTAAAATCATTCAAACATCAACACATCTTAAAATCCAACTTTAGGAACAGAAGTTTAACATTCAAACAGGAGTACAATTTTCAGGGGACATCCGGAAAGTAATTCATTGTCTAGTCCAAAATAATGACAGAGATCACTTCATGGTCAATAACATGCATGTTACCAGTAATGTTTTTTCTTTTTTTCCCTTTCTTGTGTCTTCATAAAATCACCAGCAGTTCTATCCTAGCCCACATCTTATGACTGTGGCCCCATACCTCTCAGTGACACTTGTGCTTCTTTTGAATTCTTCCCTTGCCCAGTCCTTCAGGGACTTGTTATCAGAATCATTTGAAAGTAGCTGAATTGCTTGGAAAACTTTTTGTAGCAGAGGAAAACTTGTTGCCTTCTCGTGAACTGCTTTAGATTTTTGTTTTGTTTTGACAGAGATTTGCTCATCATCCAGGCTGGAGTGCAGTTGCACGATCTGGGCTCACTGCAACCTCTGCCTCCCGGGTTCAAGCAATTCTCCTGCCTCAGCCTACTGGATAGCTGGGATTACAGATGCCCACCACCACATCCAGCTAATTTTTGTATTTTTAGTAGAGACAGGGTTTCACCATGTTGTCCAGGCTGGTCTCGAACTCCCGACCTCAGGTGATCCACCTGCCTTGGCCTCCCAAAGTGCTGGGATTACAGGCATGAACTCCCACGCCCAGTTGAACTTCTTTAGCATTTGGGTCACCAGTGGGGAAACGGGCATCAGCTATGTCTCCCGGACAGCGTTCCCCTCAGCATCCTTTTTGATTTCACCATAAATCTCCCCTTCAGCAAAGTCTCTGCCCCACCAAGCACAGCTCACTCTCCAAGTCCCATGTGTTTCCTTCTACTGTTTCCTTTAGCTTGGAATACCCCTGTCGGTTTTTCCACCGGAAGAAATCCTACCCACCTTACCATACTCATCCCTGAGGACCCCTCCACCAGAAGGCCTTCCCAAGTCGCCCCACCACCCCAACTTTAGTGAGAATTGATGGTTTTTTTTGCTGCCACAAAACTTCATTTACTTGCCCTGTACACACATGCTATTCTCTGCCTTATCTGCAGAACTGTTGTGTGTGTCTTCTCCCTAAATCACCTGGGTCCCCCCACACCCCAGTACACACACATAGCCTAACACCAGAGCCACACGCAATGGGCAACGGATAAATATAGTTGAAGCAGATTTCTAACCAGGGTGATATTAAGAATATTTACTGACTGGACGAGTTGCGTCATGCCTGGGAGGTCGAGATGGGCAGATCACCTGAGGTCAGGAGTTTGAGACCAGCCTGGCCAACATGGTGAAACCCCATCTCTACTAAAAGTATAAAAATTAGCCAGGTGTGATGGCGCACACCTGTTGTTCCAGCTACTCAGGAGGCTGAGGCAGGAGAATCACTTGAAGCTGGGAGGCAGAGGTGGCAGTGAGCTGAGATCACATCACTGCACTCTAACCTGGCAACAAAGCGAGACTCTGTCTCAAAAAAAAAGAATATTTACTAGTCAGAGCAGAGTATGGACACCAGTTGGTCAGAAAGGGACGCAGGACTGCTGTCTGTAATTTTCAAAGAGCTTCGGCCTTTGCCAGCCCCTCACGACCTGACTTCCACCTGAGCATGGGCAAGAGGCTGGGAGGCGTTCAGTACTAAGGGAGGTTGAGAGCAGCGGGTAGCCCTGGGCTGCAAACCTTCCCAGGACTTTCTAGCTAGTAAGCACAGGCCAGGGCTGGAATTCAAGCAGTAGGACTCTCAGGACCCCTAGGCTGGTTTTGGAGTAGGCCAAGAGGAAGCCTGGGTGCAGGTGGTGGGCGGGACTTTTTGGAACGGGAAAGGCTGGAGCTGGGGAGCCAGGCCTGAGCTACTCACTCCTGGTTGCACCACGTGTGGGAGCGGAGCCTGCAAGGGCCATTTGGAAAAGAGGCCCCCTCAGTGCCCACGGGGCTCCCTGTGCCAGCTCTGCAGAGGGCCCAGCTTTGGCAGCAACATGGCGAGGCTGTGTGCAAGACCGAGGAGGCATTGCTGAAGTCCCGAAGCCTTGGCTTTAACCTGTAAAATGGGTGCAATGGTGTTTATGCTATAGGCTTGTTAAGAGGAGGGCTTGGGATAAAGCACTCACCTGGGTCCTAGAAGGCTCAAACTCACCTTGGTCCCCTTCCCCTCTGCTCCTCTGCCCTGTACTTGGGCAACTAGGTGGGGCATGGAGGAAGGGGGAGGAAGGACGTGGGGATCCGGGCACAGCCCAGGCCCCTTCTTCTGCCCAGCTCACTCAACAAGGCAAGTATCTCAGCTATTGACATCCTGACCTTCCGTGTTGGCCAGAAGAGCAGGCTGGGAAAGCAGCAGGCTGCCTCGTCTGTCCTGGACCATGCCACGGCCAGCCCAGGGGCTTGCTCATAGGGGTGCATTCTCATTGCCACTTGGCAGATGAGACGACTGAGTCTCAGAAAGGCCCATTCTCCCAAGTGGCCACCTAGCGAGTGGACATGCTGGGGTAAGGCCCTGGACCAAGTCCCCTCCTTTATCCCTCGCTGTCTCTCTGATAAGGATGGGTGATTATGCCCAGTGCCATACCACCAGGCACAGGGAGGCAGTCAGAGGACAAGGTCTAGGCACCAGGGCACTGGCCAGAAGGGCAGTTCTATAGCAGTAAGGAAGGAGCAGCGGAGGGCTCCCTGGGACAAGAGGAGGATGATCAACTCACAGGCCTTCAAAGTCCCCAAGAGAGGCCTTGGCTCCATCAGGAGCCCCCTGCCCTGAGATCTCCCTACCGAATGCCCTAAGCAGGAATCATTGTCTCTCCCAGACCTTGGGTCCCACGTTCCTTGATGGCAGTGACAGTCTTCTGTGGCCACCTCCCTGGAAGAGCAGGAACAAGTCAGGAACCTCCAGCTTGATTACCTTCATGTGCCCAAGGCCTGCCATAAATGGGTACCAGACAGTCTGTGCCACCCATGGCTTTCAGCTTTCATAAGCGGAAAAGCTGGTGAGGAGAGAGCCAGCCAGAAGGCCAGGGGGAGTGACAGGAGAGCAGGGACAGGGAAGGGAGCTAAGAGCCGCTGACTTTTCCACGTTTTTCTTGGGGGCCCAGAAACCTGACCTGACCCTGGAGCCCCAGCCCCGTGTTCCTGGCCTCTCCTATTCCAGAGCCTCCAGGCCGATTGTGCCCCTTAGAGCTCCCCGATCACGGGGAGAACAAGGCTGCTGCAAACAAGAGTGTTTCTTTCCTTTCGTGCCTCCCCCACTTTGATGCAGGCAGGAGCAGAAAAGGCTAAGTCAGCAAAATTCACCCCATTCACTGCCCCTCCCCCACCCTGCACCTGCCTCCTCCTACCCCCTAGCGCTCCAGGGCTGCACACTGTTATAAGCTGGAAAGTGCTGGAAAAGCAGTGGCAAGGAGGCCACCTGCTGGGAGGCAGGAAAGCCCAGCTCTTCGTGGGGATTCCCCGGTGCTGCTCCTCGGCTGCCACTGGGCTCCGGGGTGGGGTGAGGCGAGGCAGGGAAGGGAGTTAGCACTGGGCAAAGCCACTGCGTGGCAAGCCTTTTATGTCCCCTCCTGTCTTCACAATAACCTGTGGTAGGCATCACTGTTCCCCTTTATCCGATGAAAAGACTGAGGCTCTGTGAGTGACACAGCTGGGGAGTAGCGAGGTTGGGACCTGAGCTTAGGTGTCTATTCCTTCCAGGCCTGCCCACCACATTGGGGAGGTGGGATGCGGATTTCTCTCTATCGTTCACTTTCCAAGTGATATCGCTATTTGTTCTTGGTCATCTAAGAGGAGAGGTCATTGCCAAAGAGGGTCTGAGCACATTCGTGGACCATCTTTAACATTTCCTGGAGAATGTCGATTTCATACCATGAGAGTGTTCTCACTGACATTGACTGTGGCCACTGCAGGCAATTCTCCAGGGCTGTGGTTTTGTGTGGACAATGCACGTGGCCTAAACAGAATGTCACAGCTTCAGCTGCCCACCCCCGGCCTCCTAACATGGGAGTGAACTCAGGGTCCATGGTCCCTGGCAGGTGGCTGCAGGATCCCCAGCCCAAGGATGCCCTGAGCTCATGAAACACCCGTGAAGGAAGAGCACGAAGGCACTGGTGCTGTGAGAAGTGCATGCACCAGAAGGTGGATGCTAGATTCAGGAGACATGGCTCGTAAAAGGTTTTTGCAGCTGTCCAAGAGAATTCAGGCTGGTGTTTCCTGGAGAGTTTGAGACTAGGGAGCCTTCACTTGGGGATCCCTACACTCTCTGGGCCCCATCACTGCCCTCCAAGCCTGTCTCCAGGAGAGACAGGGGGATGGGAGGTTCAGCTTCCCAAACATCCTCCAGCCTGGTACCCCCTGTATCCTGTGCTGAGAAGGTATCCTTGGTACCTCCCAAGCTAACTTCAGCTTCTGACAGATTTATGATTCAACATGTTTTGCTTGGCTAGGTCTCCAGCCCATCCTCTGTGGAACTCCAAGGCACAGTTCAGCTTATATGCATGTGAGCCCCTACCTACAAACCCACCTAGTAGAAAATGCAAAACAGTTTCCTTCCACAATCTGCCTACTTGGGGGCAGAAAATGCCCTCTGGTCCTAGAGCTCCATTAATGGACACTTCAACAGACAGGACCCCAGGTAGAATGGGGTGTCAAAGCCCGGAAGCAGGGGAGGGGGAGAGGGGGATGGGGCATGGCAGCCCCTGATCCACCACAGCTGTTCAAACATCCAGGCCCCCTTCCTCCTTCCTTGCAAAATCCCTGGTCAGCACTCAGACTTGGCTCGTGGCCACCCTGGCTCCCCAGGTCCCTGCAGTAAACACCTTGCAGAGATTTCCTCCCGCAGACAGGAGGCTTCTCTCTAAACCTCAGACGGCAGAAGGCCACCAGGTCAAGAGGAGCCACCAGGGCTGGGCAGAGCCAGGAGTGGAATGGATGACTCTGCTGAGCTCAGAGACGGGCAAGGTAAGGAGTGTGGAAGAGGTCAGAGGTCACAGTGTTGCCACACCCAGGTCTCCTTGCCTGGGCCTCTTTGCCAGTGGGGCATCTGTGTGATGCCGGAAGTCCTGCCATTAGTGACTTCCCCATTCACTGCACACAGTTCCACTCTGTACATGCCTGGCTACAGCCAACACCAACGCTCCTGCCCTAAACCCTCTGCATGCTTCCACTCTAGCCATTGTCTACACTGTCCACAGAGTAGCCTTTGTGTTTTTTCTGAATGACTAGAGTCTGCCCACTCTCAGGGCCCTAGTACAGTGCTTTCAGATGGAAAGCATCTCCTACCATTGCCTGCTCCTTCCGCCACCCCTGTGCCTTATCTCTTTCGTCATTGGTCATTTTCTGCCTTATGTGGTAGATATTTGGGTGAGGGTCATACCTGTCTTCCTGGAGCTCCAGAGGCCAAGATGAGCTGACTCCTGCCAAGTGGTCTCCAGAGTGTCCTTAACCCAGTGCCCAGGGAGAAAGAAGAGAAAGTGACATTTGGTAACTTAGTAACTTTGCACTTGCTAGTTCTTGACTGACTTGTCTCGCTGAATCCTCATGTAAACATGCTGAAGTAGGCACAGCTCCTCACATGCCACAGAGGGGGCAACCATGGTCAACACCATCATTTTCTGTTATTTACATTTTCTAATTGTTTGTACTGGGACCTAGAAATATCGTGGATTTTTCCACGTAGATTTTATGTCTAGCAGCCTCGCTGAATTCTCCTTAATCCTAGTAGTACATCCATGAATTCCTTCATGTTGACTGTATAAAAAGTTGCATCATTTGCAAGTAGATTTTTTTCCTTTCTTTTCAATCTTCATATCATTCAATATTTTTAAATTTACTTTATCTTGTTTTTTCTTTTACTGTGCTAAACCTCCAATGCAATAGCATCCAGAAATGGCATGAGCAGGTATCTTTGTCTTCTGCCTGATTTTATTTTTATTATTTCTAATGTTTATTCTTAAGACATAGGGTCTCACTCTATTACCCAGGCTGGAGTGCAGTGGCATGACCATGGCTCACTGTAACCTTGAATCCCTGGGCTCAAGCGATCCTCCCTGCTTAGCCTCTGAGTAGCTGGGACAACAGGTGTGCACCACCATACCCAGCTAAGTTTTTAATTTTATTTTACTTTCTGTAGAGATGGGGGTCTCAATATGTTCCAAAGACTGGTCTCAAAATCCTGGCCTCAAGCAATCCTCCCTCCTGAGCCTCCCAAAGCACTGAGATTAGAGGCGTGAGCCGCCGCGCCTGGACCTGCCTGATTTTAAAGGGAATGTTTTCAGGTCTTCTTCATGCTAACTGCTTGCTCTAAGGTTTCTGTTGCCACCACTTATTAGGTTAAAGAAAATTTTCTTCTCTTCCCATTTTTCTAGGAGTTTTTGTCATGAATGAATGTTGGAATTTGTTGCCCTCTTTCTCTGCACCTGCTGATATTATTATGTAGCATCTGCCCTTCGACTTGTCTAATGTGAATTACATTAATCTCTTTCCCAAAGTCAAGCCAACTTTGCATTCTTGAGATGAATTGATGTGTTGATCAATTGATAAGATAAATCGATGAAATAAATTGATGGACAGAATTACAAGATTCTGTTTGCTAATACTTTGTCCAAAGTTTTGTATCCATGTTCAAGGGTAAGGAAGGGTCTTTTTTCTATTGTGTTCCATCTGGTTTGGCTATCAAGGTTAGAATGGGCTGAGCATGGTGGCTCATGCCAGTAATCTCAACACTTTAGGAAGCTGGGGCAGGCAGGTTACTTGAGCCCAGGAGTTGGAAACCAACCTGGACAGCATGGTGAAACCCCATGTCTATAAAAAATACCAAAAGTAGGGAGGCATAAGGGCACACTCTATCATCCCAGCCACCCAGGAGGCTAAGGCTAAAAAAAAATGAGCTGAGGGCTGTCCTCTTTCTTTTCTGGCCTCTGGAATGCTTTGTGTAGGATTAGAATTATCTGAAGCTTGAAGGTGGCAGAAGTTGCCTGTAAAGCTGTCCGAACTTGGTGTTCTCATTGCAAAAAATTTGAAACTTTGGATTCAGTTTGAACTATTGATATCAGTGGTCACTGATCCACTTTAGAGGACACTGTTTACATCACGTTTCCTTTGGCATCAATTTTCAAGTTTTGTTTTTTTAATTCATTCATGTTACATGCTTAAAAAATGTATTTGGATTGAAGTTCATAATGTGCTCTGATTATTTTAATAAGTTAATTGATAAATAATTGACATAAATTGACTTCACTTATATAAAGCATACAATTTGATGAGTTTTAACATATATAATGGGGTTCAGGATACACTACTCCAAAATACAGCACCTTGGCATTTGAGCAAACAGCAGAAACACGAAAGTCTCTCTGACCTCCCAGCCTTCGCTCCCAAAGCAGATCATCAGACAATTCTCAAGCCATCCTCTAAAGTAAGCCATGAGACCCTCATGCTAGAGAAGCGCACCCTATATCCAGAGAAAGGTAATTTCCTTCTCCCCCAAAACACAGAGATGCCAAGAATCTGAACAAATAGGGATCGCCAAGCTCCCCCTAGATTTTTTCCACTAGATCATACTCCTTTAGTGCAATCATGCTTCTGCACAACCATCCATAAAAATAGTTTTCCCTGTCTCTTTGGGTCTTCATTTCTAAAGTTATTTCTATGATTTCATTCCTCAAGTCACATAAAACTTATATTGAATAAAACTGCATGCTTCTCTCTTGTTAATCTTTCTTTTACTATAGGTGCCTTAGCCATGGACGTTGAGATGCGTGAGAAATCTTTCCTCCCCTACGTGTACACTAGTGAAACTGTCAATGCGTTCAAGGTACTGAACATTCCCTCATGGGTCTTGATGCTTCCTCCCTGTCCCTCTCCCAACTTCCACCCAAGTCCATACCAATATGCTTTATGTCCCTATATCTTTGTTTGCGTTTTCTAGAATTTTATAAAGTGAAATAATACAACATGCACTCTATTTTGTCTGGCTTCTTTGACTCAGTGTCATTATTTTGTTTTTTGTTGTTTTGTTTTTTTTTTCTGTTGCTGTTTGTTTGTTTTTTGAGACGGAATCTCACTCTGTCTCCTAGGCTAGAGTGCAGTGGCACGATATTGGCTCATTGCAACATTTGCCTCCCAGGTTCTGGCGATTCTCCTGCCTCAGCCTCCTGAGTAGCTGGGATTACAGGTGTGCGCCACCACACCCAGCTGATTTTTGTATTTTTAGTAGAGACGGGGTTTCGCCATGTTGGTCAGGCTGGCCTTGAACTTTTGACCTTGGATGATCTGCCTGCCTCAGCCTCCCAAAGTGCTGGGATTACAGACATGAACCATTGTGTCCCACCTGTGTTATTATTTTGAGACTCATCTAAGTTCCCGTGTATATCAATAGTTCATTCCTTGTTATTGCTGAGTAGTGTTTTATTGTATAGATACACCATCGTTGGTTTATTTTTCACCTTTCAGTGGACATTTGGGTTGTTTTCGGATTTGGCTACTGCCATCACTGTTGGTGTAGAAATCGTTAAATGAACAAAGGCTTTTATTTCTACTTGGTTAAACAGAGGTTGAATGGCTGGGTCATATGGCAGATATATATTTAACCTTTAAAAAAACTGCCAAACGGTTTTTCAAGATAGTTTTACCATTTTACATTTCCACAAGCAGTGTATGGCAGTTCCAATCCTTGCCAACGTTGGGGGTCAGTGTTTTTCATGTTAGACTTTCTAATAGATGTGTAATGGTATCTCATTGTGGTTTTAATCTGCATGTCCCTCTTTGTCTAGTGATACTGACTATCTTTTATGAGCTTAATTGACATTTGTACTGTACATCTTCCTTAGTGAAGTATTTGCTCAATATTTTTGTCCATTTCTAATTTTTATTTGTTGAATTTTAAGAGTGCTTATGTATTCTGGATACAAGTCTTTTATCAGACATGTGATTCACAGTTTCTCCCTGTTTGTGACTTACTTTTGATTCTCTGAACAATGCCTTTCGATACATGTGGCCAATAAACATATAAAAAAAAGCTCAACATCACTGATAATTAGAGAAATGCAAATGAGATTTGTTTTTTTAAGAAAACAAAAACCATGCCTTTTGAAGAGCAGAAATTCTTGCAAATGAGTTACTACAAAAGAGGTATCTCAAACCACAATCAAATACCAAAACTACAATGAGATCCATCTCATGCCAATCAGAATGGCCATTATTAGGAAGTCTAAAAACAACAGATGCTGGCTACGTTGTGGAGAAAAAGGAATGCTTTTACACTGTTGGTGGGAATGTAAATTAGCTCAACCATTGTGGAAGACAGCATGGCCACTCCTCAAAGACCAAGAGGCAGAAACGTCATTTGATCCAGGAATCCCATTACTGAGTATATACCCAAAAGAATTTAAATCATTCTATTATAAAGACACATGCACATGTATGTTCACTGCAGCACTGTTCACAATAGCAAAGAGATGAAATCAGCCTAAATGCCTATCAATGATACACTGAATAAAGAAGATGTGGTACACAATGGCATACTATGCAGCCAGAAAAAGGAACATGGATGGAGATGGAAGCTATTATCCTTGGCAAACTAATGCAGGAACGAAAAACCAAACACCATTATGTTCTCACTTATAAGTGGGAACTGAATGATGAGAACACATAGACACATGGTGGGGAACAACACACAGTGGGCCCTGTGGGAGTGAGGGGAGGGAGAGCATCAGAAAGAATAGCTAATGGATGCTGGGCTTAATAATTGGGTGATGGGGTGATCTGTGCAGCAAACCATCATGGCACACATTCACCTATGTAGCAAACCTGTAAATCTTGCACGTGTACCCATGAACTTTAAAAAATTGAAAAAAGAAAAAAAAGTCTTTTGAAGAGCAAAAGTTCTTAATGCTGCTGAAGTCTAGTTTTTTAAATTTTTTTCTTAAATAGCCCAAGGTCACAAATATCTTTCCTTATGTTTTCTTCCAGGAGTTTTATAATTTAAAGTTTTACACTTAAGTCTGTGGCCCATTTGAGTTATTTTTTATATATGATGTGATACATGGATTGAAGTTATTTTTTAATGTGGATATCCAATTACTGCAGCACCATATGTCCATGTGTCCACTGAATTGCCTTTGTACCTTTGATTAAAATCAATTAACCACCTATAAGCTGGTCTAGCTACAGACCCTTATTTATGCCATTGTTTATGTTGATGCTAATCTCACACTGTTTTGATTACTGTGGCTTTGTACAAAGACTTGAAGTAAGATAGTGTAAGTCCTCTGACTCTGTTTTTTTTTTTTTTTTTTTCATCAAGACCGTTTTAGGTATTTTGGGTTCTTTGCATGATGTCCAAGTGAATTTTAGAATCAGCTTGTGGTTTTCTATAAAAATAACTTGCCCATATTTGGAATGGGATAGAGTTGAATCTGTAACTCAATCTGGGAAGAATTGACGCTAACAATATTCAGTCTTCCAATCCATTAATATGGTATATCTCTCCATTTATTTAGGTCTTTTTTAAACTCTTCTCAGCAATATTTTCTAGTTCTTAATGTATAGGTTTTCATGTCTTTTGTCAGACTTAGCCCTAAGTATTTTATATTTTTGATATGTTTGTAAATGATATTTTTGGTTTCAGTTTCCTACTGTGACTAGCATATAGACTACACCTGATTTTTACATATTGATCTTATATGCTACCACCATGCTTAACTCACTTATTAGTTATAACAGTATTTTTATAGATTCCATAGGATTTGTTGCATAGATCATCATATCATCTGCAAAATAAAGATAATTTTACTGTAAAGAAAAACCAACTGGATGACTTTTATTTATTTATTTTTTTACCTGAACACACTGGCCAAAAATTCCAGTGCTATATGGAATGGAAGTGGTGACAGCAGACATCCTTGCCTTGTTCCTCATCTTAGGGGAAAAGCATTCAGTCTTTCGTCATTAAATACAATGCTAGTTGTATGTTTTTTATAGTTGCCATTTATCAGGTTATGAAAGTTCTCTTCTCTCCCTTCCCTTCCCCTTTCCCCTTTTCTTTCCCCCTTCCCCCTTCCCCTTCCCCCTTTCCCCTTCTCCCTTCCCTTCCCTTCTCCCTTCCCTTCCCCCTTCCCTTCTCCCTTCTCTTCCCTTCCTTTATTGCTGAGAGTTTTAATAAGGAACGGATTTTGGATTTGACAAATACTTTTACTGCATTCATTCAGATGACCAGATGGCATTCCTTTTTTAATCTGTTAATATAATGAACTGCACTGATTGACTTTTGAATCTTAAGCCAAACTTATGTTTCTCTAGTAAAACTCCACTTGGTCATGATGCATTATAAATTTAATATATTGTGCTGCAGAGGTATGGTGTATTAAAAATTAATATATTGTTATGTTTAATTCAATAACACTTTGGTTAATAATTTTTACATTTATGTTCATGAGGAAGATTTGTCTATATCAAACACATAGTCTGCTATTTTTATAATGTCTTTATTTGGCTTTGGTAACAACGTAATGCTGACCAAGTAATATGAGTTAAGAATATGTCACTTTTTAAGTTTTTGAAAGAATTTATGTAGAATTGCCATTTTTTTTTTTTCTGTAAAAGTTTGTAGAATTCCCGACTGGGCATGGTGGCTCATGCCTGTAATCCCAGCACCTTGGGAGGCCAAGGCGGGCAAATCACAAGGTCAGGAGTTACAGACCAGCCTGACCAACATGGTGAAAGCCCATCTCTACTAAAAATACAAAAATCAGCTTGGCATGGTGGTGCATGCCTGTAATCCTAGCTACTCAGGAGGCTGAGACAAGGTAATTGCTTGAACCCAGGAGGCGGAGGCTGCAGTGAGCTGAGATTGTGCCACTGCACTCCAGCCTGGGTGACAGAGTGAGACTGTGTCTCAGAGGAAAAAAAAAGTTTGGTAGGATTCTCCAGTGAAGCTATCTGGACCTGGCATCTCCCTTGTGCAAGGTTTTTAACTGCATAGCCAATTTCTTTGCTAGGAATAGGGTTATTTAAGTTATTTTCTTCTCGAATAAGCTTTGATAATTGGTGCCTTTGAAGGAATTTTATTTATCTAAGTTGTCAAACTTATTGACATAAAGCCCATAATAGCCATACATTTTCCTTTCAGTATCTGTAGAACCTCTAGTAATATTACTTCGCTTATTCCTGATATTGGTAATTGAAGTTATATCTGTTTTTATCTTGACCAGTCTGGCTGGAGGTATCAGTTTTATCAATCTTCTCAATGAATCAGCTTTTAGTTTTACTGATTGTCCTCCACTGCTTATCTATTTTAACATTTTTCACTCTGATCTTCACTATTTTCTTGGGTTTAATTTCCTTTTCTGTTTCTACTTTTTTATTTTATTTTTATTTTTATTTTGAGACGGAGTTTCGCTCTTGTTACCCAGGCTGGAGTGCAATGGCGCGATCTCGGCTCACCGCAACCTCCGCCTCCTGGGTTCAGGCAATTCTCCTACTGCCTCAGCCTCCTGAGTAGCTGGGATTACAGGCATGCACCACCATGCCCAGCTGATTTTTTGTATTTTTAGTAGAGACGGGGTTTCACCATGTTGACCAGGACGGTCTCGATCTCTTGACCTCGTGATCCACCCGCCTAAGCCTCCCAAAGTGCTGGGATTACAGGCTTGAGCCACCGCGCCCGGCCTCTGTTTCTACTTTCTTAAGATGAAAGCTGAAGTAATTAATTTCAGATACCTTTTTTCCTAATATGTGTACTTAATAATTTAAGTACCCCTCTAAATATTGCTTTACCTGCATCCTCTAATTTTTAATATCTCATTTCCATTTTCATTTCATTCACAATAATTTTCTTTTGATTTTCTTTCACCAATGGATTATCTAGAACTTTTCATCTGTTAGTTTCCAAATACTTGGAGATTTTCCAGGTGACTTTCTATTAATAATTTCTAATTTAATTTCATTATGGTAAAAAAAAATGTACCTTTTTCTATTTGAATGCTATAATATATATAGCAACTTGTTTTGTGGCCAAGAAAACAGTCCGTCTTGGTAAATAATCTATACATACTTTAGAAAAAGAATGCGAATTCTGCTATTGTGAGCAGAGTGTTTTACAATATCAGATTGAGGTGATAGACTTGTTCAAATAATCACTTACTAATTTTCTGTTTTGTCTCAGCTGACCTTGAGAGAAGACTGTTGAAGTCTCCAACTGTAATTATGGATTTCTCTATTTCCCCTTGTAGCTCTGTCAATTTGGGCTTTGAAACTCTTTTGTTAGGTGCGTAAACATTTAGGATTGTTACTTTTTTTCCTTGATGAATTCACCTCTCTATCATTTTGAAATGACACTCGTTATGCTTTGACACTCTTTGATTTGAAATCTACTTTGTTTAATATTAATATGCTTACTTCGGCTTTCTTTTGATTAGTGTTAGCCAGTATAACTTTTTTTATACTTTTAACCTATTTGTGTCTTTATATTTATAGGCAGCGTATGATTAAATCTTGCTTGTCTATTTAATCTGGCAATCTCTTCCTTTTAATTGGGGTGTTTAGGCCATTCATATTAATGTGATTACTGATATGGTTGAATTTAAATCTAGCGTCTTGCCATTTATCTTCTCTGTGTCTCTTACATTCCTTGAAAACCCCAATTTTCTTCTTTTTCTGCCTTTTTTTGAACTGAGTATTTTTATCTCATTTTTTTTATCTTGTTGCCTGTAATTCTTCATTGTATTATTTTAGTGTTTAGGTTTTATAGCATAGTATAACTATAAAACTTACATAGTTGTAGTATAACTATAAAACTTATAGTATATAATTATAGTATAAATATAAGACTTATTGGTCTACTTGCAGGTGATACACCACTTCATGTGTATAAATGTGTGCAAGAGTATACTACTGTTTCTCCTCTTTCTGTCTTTGTGCCATTTTTATCATACATTTTACTTCTACATGTATTATAAAATTCTACCACATTGCCATTAATTTTGCTTTAAATAGGAGATTATATTTTTTAAATATTTAAATAATAATTACATACATTTTTATACTCATAAAGTTAACATTTTACCTTTTATTCCTTTGTGCAGATCCAGATTTTCATCTGGTATCATTTTTGTTCTTTAGAATGAAGGACATTTAACATTTCCTATAGTGTAGGTTTGCTAGTCATGAAATGTGTTAGCTTTTATATGTCAGAAAAGATTTAATTTCACTTCTGTTTTTGAAAAATATTTTTGCTGAATAAAGAATTCTAAGTTGGCAGACTTTTTAAATGCTCCTCTGCCTTCTGACTTGCATTATTTTCAACAAAAAGTCTGCTGTCATTTTTATGTTTCTTCTTCTGTTCATAATGTGTCTTTTCTCTCTGGCTGCTCTTAAGATTTTGTCTTTATCACTGATTTTAAATAACTTGATTATAATGGTGGCTTAGTGTCATTTTCTTAATATTTTCTGTATATATTTATATCATCAAGTTTGGAAAAATTGTGGTCATTATTTCTTCAAATATTTTTTAGCCTCCTTTTCTTAATTTGAAGACTCCAGTTGCACATCTATTAGGCAGCTTGAAGTTGCTCCCACATCTCACTCATGCTATATTCATGTTTTTTTTTTTAATTTTTTGGTCCTTTTTCTGGCCATGTTTCTTTTGGTTAATTTCTATTGCATTGACTTCAAGTTCACTAATCTTTCTTCTGTCATGTTTAATCTGCCATTAATCCAAGAATATTTTTATCTCAAATATTGTAGTTTTTATCTACCTTCCTGGTAATCATTAGTTGAGTGGCAGACATTATAAACTGTACCTTGTTAGATATTGCATATTTGGTATTCCTATAACTATTCTTGAGCATTATTTTGGAATTCAGTAAAGATACTTGGAAACAGATAGATTCTTGGAGATCTTGCTTTTAAACTTTATTAGGTGGGACCAGAGAAACATTTAATCTAGGGCTAATTTCCCTCAACACTGAGACAACTCTTTTGAGTATTCTACCCATGATTCATAAATTACGACATTTAAAAAATCCTGGCAGGTGCTAACAAGAACTATACCTGTGTGAGCTCTAATCTTGTCAAGTGGTTTTATTCCCCCAGACTTGGGTATGTTCCTCACATGCATCCATTAATCAGTACTCATCTGAATATTCAAGGAGGATTGTCTGCCTCCAGAATTCTCTCTGTGCAGTTCTCTCCTTTCTAGGACTCTTCCCTGTGAACTTGACTTTTTGGTCTCTTGTAACTCCTAGTTCCATTACCTTAACTCAGAAAGCTGACAGCCTCCACCAGGACTCTTCTTCTCTGTATTATGGACTGTAAACTCTCAATACGGTAAGTTGGGGACAATTAAAAATGTTCTAAAACTGTGGGTTGCACACATCTGTAATATACTAAAAATCATTGAATCGTACACTTTAAATTGGTGAATTATGTGATATGTGAATTATATCTCAATAAAGCTGATATTTTAAAAAATATATAGGCCAGGTACAGTGGCTTAACTTTTATTGAGAAGCTGACATGGGAGGATCACTTGAGTCCAGGAGTTTGAGACCAGCCTGGGAAACATAGTGAGGCTGCTGTTTGTACAAAAAATAAATAAAAATTTATAAGCATGTAGTCCCAATGATCAAAAATAACTAGCTTAGAGCTGGAATTTAATTTCTAATTTAGTCTGAAAAATTTATCTTTTAGTCAGAACACTTAGACCATTTATATTGCTTGTGATTACTGACATATTTGGGTGTATTTCCACCATCTTATTTTGTGCTATGTGTACAGCTTTTTCAGTTTTTTCTCTTTCTTGTCTCATTTTGAATTAAACAAATTGGATCCTCACTGAAAAGCATACTGCATGAACAACTTAAGGGAGAAAACTAACAGTATGAACCAAAAGTAATGTTATCCACCAATGCCTAAAAACCTAGCTCTTAAAACGTCTGTCTGTTTTTGGTTGAGTTCTGCCTCTTCATAGGACTCTAGCCATAATTACAGCTCCTCTGTGATCTGCTTATAGGGTCAGTCATGATCAGGATGAGTTTTGTATGTGTTTTTAGTTCCATTTCCCCCTCTACTCGTTAAGCAGCTTTGTCTTCTCTATACTTAACGATGGGGGTATATTCTGAGAAATTTGTCATTAGGTGATTTTGTCATTGTATGAGCATCATAGATTATACCTAAATACAAACCTAGATGGCATAGCCTACTACATACTTAGGCTGTATGGTATAGCTCACAGCTCTTAGGCTACAAACCTATACAGCATATTACTGTACTGAATACTGTAGGCAGTTGTAACACACTGGTAAGCACTTGTGTATCTAAACATAGCTAAATGTAGGAAATATCATGCATTGTTCTACATTATATGATGGCTGATGCCTATGATATCACTAGGTGATCAGGATTTTCAGTCCCACTATAATCTTATGGGATTGCCCTTTTTTATGAGGTCTGTCACTGACCGAAACATCATTATGTGAAACATGATTGTATATCCTTATCCATAACAGTTAAACGTTCCTACTTAAGAGCTAAGATGAAGTCAATATAATTTTACTCTCTTCCCAAACAATACAAAGATCTCCATTTACTCTCCTTCCACCTGCCAGCTACTATTGTCCAATATTTTGGTTTTGTCTTGTGAAATCAGCTCCCACAATCACACATTATTATCCTCGTACATGCAGTCATTATGTTGAATTTAACTACACATGTATCATTATCTTTGCCTACCGCTCTTTCTTGTATCTCAGAACTTCCAGCTCTCAGATACTTTCTGTCTAGAGTGCATTTTTTAAAAAGCTTTATTGAGATATGGTTTGCATACCATAGAATTCATTCATTTAAATTGTAGAATTCAGTGATTTTTAATATATTTACAGAGTTTTGCAACCACCACCCACAGTCAACTTTAGAACATTTCCATCATCCCAACAAGAAACTTTATAACCCTTGGTAGTCGCTCCACATTTTTCCTCAAATCTCCCAGCCCTAGGCAACCACTAATCTACTTTCCGTCTCTGTAGAGTTCCTTATTTTTGACATTTTACAGAAATAGAATCATACAATATGTGGTCTTTTGTGGCTGGCTTCTTTCACTTTGCATAATGTTTTCAAGACTCATTGCATTACAGCATGTATTAGTACTCCATTTTTTTTGTTCCAAATACTATTCCATTGTATGAACATATCACATTTTACATATGCATTCATCCACCGAAGTTACATTTAGGTTGTTTCTACTCTTTGGGCCACTATAAATAATATTCCTATGAGCATTTGTGCATAAATTTTTATGTAACTGCATGTTTTCAGTTTTCTTTGGTATATATCTAGGAGTGAAATTGCTGGGTCATATGGTAACTCCATGTTTAATATTTTGAAGAATCGTTAAACTGCTTTCTAAAGTGGCTGCACCATCTTACCTTCCCACCAGCAATGTGTGAGGGTTTCCATTTCTCTGCAGACTTGCCAACGCTTGATACTTTCTTTTTTTTAATGTCCCTCCTTGTGTGTATAAAGTGGTATTTCACTGTAGTTTTGATTTGCATGTTCCTGCTGATTAAAGATGTCAAGGCTGTTTTCATGTGCTTAGAGGCCATTTGCACTTATTCTTCCTCTTTTTGTTGTTGTTTGAGATGGAGTTTCGCTCTTGTTGCCCAGAACAAGTTTCCTTCTTGTTCCCTCTTGTTGTGTAGTGGTGAGATCTTGGCTCACTGCAACCTCTGCCTCCCGGGTTCAAGTGATTCTCCCGCCTCAGCCTCCCGAGTAGCTGGGACTACAGGTACCCGCCATCGTGCCTGGTGAATTTTTGTATTTTTAGTAGAGGTGGGGTTTCACCATCTTGGCCAGGCTGGTCTTGAACTCCTGACCTCGTGATGCACGTGCCTAGGCCTCCCAAAGTGCTGGAATTACAGGCATGAGCCACTGTGCCCAGCCCATTTGCATATATTCTTTGGAGAAATGTCTATCCAAGTCCTTTGCCTATTTTTCAAATAGACTTTTGTCCGTTTAATATTGAGTTATAAGAGTTCCTTATATATTCTGGATACTAGTCCTTTATCAGATATGATTTTCACATATATTTTTCCATTCTATAGTTGTCTTTTCACTTTCTTCATGGTGTCTTTTAAAGCATAAACGTTTTAATCTTAAATTAAGTCCAATTTATCTATTTTTTCTTTTGTTGCTTGTGCTTTTGACATCATGTCTAAGATGTTGCCTAATCCTGGGTCACTAAGATTTAAACCTGTGTTCCTGAGTTTTATTGTAAGTGTTCTGTAGTTTTAGCTCTTTCATTTAGGTTTATGATCCATTGTAAGTTAATTTTAGTGTGTGGTGTAAGGAAAGAATCCAACTTCATCCTTTTGCATATGGATATCCAGTTGTTCTGGTGCCATTTGTTGAAAAGAATATGCTTTTCCCATTGAATTGTCTTGGCATACACCCTTTTTCATAAATGTACGATTTTATTTCTGGATTCTCAATTCTCTTCCATTGATCTATATGTCAATCTTTTTGCCAGTACTACAGTCTTAATTACTTCAACTTTATAATAAGTTTTAAAATTGGGAAGTGTGAGTTCTCCAACTTTGTTCTTTTTCAAGTCTGTTTCATCTATTCTTGGCCCTTTACATTTCCGTATGAATTTTAGGATCAGCTCATCCATTTCTGTAAAACAGCCAGCTGGGATTTTGATAAAGGTGGCATTGAATCTGTAAATCAATTTGGAGTGCATTCCCATCTTAATAATATTAAATCTTCCAGTCCATGAACAGAAGCGATCTTTCCATTTATTTAGGTCTCCTTTAATTTATTTCAATCATATTTTACAGTTTTTAGGGTGCAAGCATTGTTCTTCTTTTGTTAAATGTGTTCTTTAGATTTTTAGGTTATTTTTAATGCTATTGTTAGTAGAATTGTTTTTCTTAAATCCATTTTTCTTGGATTATATATTGCTAATGTATAGAAATACAATTAGTTGTATATGTTGACCTTGTATCCAGTGATGAGTCTAATAGTTCTTTAGTTGATTCTTTTTCTAGATAGAAGAACAGATCATCTGCAAATAAAGATAGTTTTACTTTTTTAATTTTTTTCTGGCCTAATTGTCTGGCTACATCCTCCAGTACCATGTTAAATGGAATTGGTGACAACGGACATCCTTATCTGTTCTTGACCTTAGGAAGAATGAAGTACATTATTTAGACAATCCTTTAGTGAGGTCCATTGTGGTAAACTCAGTTTTTTGAGTTTTTTTCCCTTTTGAGACTGGGTCTCAATCTGTCACCCAAGCTGGAGTGCAGTGGTGATCTCCCCACCTCAGTGTCCCAAGTAGCTGGGACTACAGGAGTGCACCACTACACCCAGCTAATTTTTATATGTTTTGTAGAGACGGGAGGTCTAACCATGTCGCCCAGGCTAGCCTCCAACTCCTGAGCTCAAGCAATTCTCCTGCCTCTGCCTCCGGAAGTGCTAGAGTTACAGGCGTGAGCCACGGTACCTACCCCCTCCCAGTTTTATTATTTCTTTGTTTTTGAAATGTGGATTCACCAGATAAGAATTCTAGGTCAACCACTACTTTATTTCAGCAATATACGTTTCAAATACACTAAAAATATTATTCTACAGTCTTCCTAATTGAATTGTTGCTGCTGAGAAGTCAGCCACCTATCTAAGGGCTGTTTCATGTGATTTTTTTTTTTTTTTTGGTCTTGCTGGCTGCCTTTATGATCTCTCTTTCTTTGAAGTATAATTTATTTTTAATTGACACATAATAAGTGTACATATTTTGGAGAACAATGTGATGTTGTGATACATGTAAATACTGTGTAATGATCAAATCAGGATAATTAACAAATCCATCACCATTTATCATTTCTTTGTCATGAGAACATTCAAAATCTTCTTCTAGCTATTTTGAAATATACAATGCATTACTGTTAACTATAGCCATCCTATTGTGCAATAGAACACTAGAACTTATTTCTCCTATCTAACTGTAACTTTGTACTCATGGACCAATCTCTCCACATTCATCCCTCCTCCCTCCACCCCCTCAGCCTCTAATAATCACTATTCTACTCTATTTCTATGAGATCAACTTTTTTAGAGCTTGTTTATGGATGATAATCTCTCTTTCTTTTTTTTTTTTTTTTAAGACAGAGTCTCACTCTGTTGTTCAGGCTGGAGTGCAATGGCGTGATCTCAGCTCACTGCAACCTTTGCCTCTGGGTTCAAGCAATTCTCCTGTCTCAGCCTCCCGAGTAGCTGGGATTACAGGCTCGCATCACCATGCCCAGCTGATTTTTGTATTTTTAGTAGAGATGGGGTTTCACCATGTTGGCCAGAATGGTCTCGATCTCTTGACCTTGTGATCTGCTTGCTTTGGCCTCCCAAAGTGCTGGGTGTGAGCCACCACGCCCGCCCTTCTCTTAATTCTGCTGCTTCACTTTAATGTATATAGTTGTGGATTTCCTTTTATTTTAGTGTTTAGAAATTACTGAGTTTTCTGGGTTTAATGTTGGATGTCTTTTGACAATTCTTGAAAACTGTCAGTTTCCATCTCTTCAAATATTGCGTCTTCCCCATACTTTCCCTCTTCTCTTTCTAGGATTCTGGCTGAACATGTTAGATCTCTCTCCTCCACGTCTTTTACTTCTCTTTCCTACTTTCCAACTCTTTTTCACTTTGAACTATATTCAGGATAATTGTTGCAGTTCTGTCTTCTATCTTACTAATTCTGTCTTCATATGTATGTACTCTTACTTGACCCATACTTTGAATTCTGTCATTTCAATGACTATATTTCCCATTTCTAGAAGTTTCATTGGCTAGGCAAGGTGGCTCATGCCTGTAATCCCAGCACTTTGGGAGGCTAAGGCGGGTAGATCACTGCAGTCAGGAGTTCGAGACCAGCCTGGTCAACATGGTGAAACTCTATCTCTACTAAAAAACAAAAAATTACCCAGGCGTGGTGGGCACCTGTAATCCCAGCTACTTGGGAGGCTGAGGCAGGAGAATCATTTGAGCCCAGGAGGCAGAGGTTGCGGTGAGCTGAGATCGTGCCATTGCACTCCAGCCTGGGCAACAAGAGCCAAACTCCATCTCAAAAAAAAAAAAAAAAGTTTTATTTGATTAATTTCCAAATCCACTTGTTGTTCAGGCTCTGGTTATTTGCTCATATTTTCAGATTTCTTTTAGTTTTGAAACATCCTACGTTTTGCATCCAGTTTTAATGTCACATCTTTTCAGGTCTGAGTCTCCTGTCTGTTGATTATGCTGACTCTTATTCGTGGTATTTTGTTTCTTTGTGTGTGTGTTTTATACTTTTCCTATTGAGACCTCTTGTTTCCTGGAACATTATCTGGGGGGTCTTTACAATTACATCCCTCCAGAGAGAGCTTATATTTGATCCTGCACATCATGTTTCAGCATTACAAACCTAGGACCATATTAAACTGAAATCTCCACTGGAAGTTTATTGATGCATATAGGTGCCACCAATTCAGAGTACAAAGGCACATCAGGGTTGGCTTATGCTTCTGTATTTTCATTGTAGACATTTTTCCTCTTCCACAAGATGTCATGCTTGAGATGGATACATTTCCTTGCTTCCCCTCTATGCAGTGGAGTTATTTATTTATTTATTGGAGATGGAATTTCGCCCTGCTGCCCAGGCTGGAGCGCAATGGCATGATCTCGACTCCCTGCGGTCTTGAACTCCTGACCTCAGGTGACCCACCAGCCTCAGCCTCCCAAAGTGCTGGGATTGCAGGTGTGAGCCACCGCGCCCAACTGGAGTTATTTATTCTTTATCCTTACACTAAGAATAGAGTTCTGTAAGATCCCAACTTCATGAGGCGTTCTCTTATAGACCCTCCACTTTGAGCAAGCCACATAACCCCTACTACTATTATGTTATTTTTGGTGGTGGTGTTGTGTGTGCATGTGGGTTTTGTGAAGCACCTTGCAAGACTAATGTTCTGAGGGCACACTTGAAGTGTTGGTTCAACCGCACCTGCTGGGGCAGCCCGGTGATCTTCCCCCGGTCAGGTGGAGGTCTTGGGGGGGGGCAGATCACTGCAGACCCTGTTGCCTTCTGATCTCCCTGGACAGAATGGGAGGAAGGCTTTCCCGCTCCTAGTGCCAAGCCAACCAACCTTCAGCATTCTGAATTCTGGGGCTCCAGGTGCTAGGGAATAGAGATTGACAGCCCGATTGTATTTCAAGGTTGTTCCTGAATAAAACCTCCATCCAGGTATTTATTTGGGAAGAAGAGAGAAGAGCCAGTGCTAGGAGTTAGGATTGGGCCTTTGGCCACACTGAGGAGGGAAAATCCCTGCAACCAAAGTCAGGAGGCGTGCTTAGAATTTCCTCAGGCAGCAAGGTCCAAGGTCTACTCCCACGTGGTCCCCCAGTGATCGCAAGAAATGGATGTTGACCTCGAAGCTTGAGAGCATTGATGTAAAGTCCTTGTCCTTCAGCTAACCCTGACAGCAAAGGACCAACCATTTAGCTTTGAAATGGACCTTGAGGAATTACGAGTAGACACCCCACAGGCAACTGAGATGGACTGAGGGTCCCCTTGTAAGTGGGGCAGGGGCTTGAGGTACATGACCTCATTGAAGCCTCACACCCGCCCGAGGCAGGTCCTATTATCATCCAAGATGAAGCTGACCGAGATAAAGTCCCCGGTCCAGGGCCACCGTGCTGGTGAGGGGAGGAGCCTCAGTGTGCATTGGGGTGCATCTGGCCCGGTCGGTCACCAGGACCGTAACTGCAGGAGCTGAGCAGTGTCCAGCTGGGGGGAAGCATCCAACCAGATCCCACTCACCGGGGAGGCTGGGCAGGGGGAGGAATTTCACGTTGGTCCCAGGGCACAGCCCCTCCCCCACCCAGGATGTGTCATCCTCACAGGGGCAGCCAGGGGTGAAGGGTAAGCTGGCTGGGGGCGGGGTGGGACCAGGGAGGGTGATGTCACCGCCAGGCTTAGTAATGTTTTGGCAGAGCCTGAAGCTCCCACCTTGGGAGGGAGGGGAAGGAGGAGGGGAAGCACTGGAGCCAGCATCCAGGAGGATGCCAAGTCAGTGATCAGGGACAGGCACCCTGCCAGGAGCACCCCAGACCAGGCCTTCTGGGCAGGGGGGCCTCCAGGAGAGGAGAGACACTCTTGGCGTGCTGGGAGGGGACCCTGGAAAGTGGTGTCTGTATCAGATTGAGTGCAGTGATCCTCAGACTGTCTGTCCATCTCACTAGCAAGGCTGGCAGCCAGCCGTCTCCTGATCAATGCCCGACTGTCTAACCGCCTGGTCGTAGAGTCCCGTCACTGGCAAATGGACTGCCCAACTGATTTACGTGACTGACACTTGGAGAAGCCACAAGGGATAGGCCACATCTCTGTCTACATCCACGAGACCTTGGGCTACCCTCTGAACCTGATGCCACCTCTTATGAACACCCAGGGTCAGGCAAAAGAAAAGAGAAAAGTAACATCTACTGACGTTTATCGAATACCCAGCCTTGGGCCAGGTGCTGGAGGGACAGAGCCACATATGACAGGGAACCGCCCTCAGGAGCCCAGATTCTGGTAGGGGAGACAGAGTCACAGCCATAATGACAGAAACCAGTGCATTTGATAAGCAAAACTCAGACGAAAGAGAAAACAACTTTATTCTTGTGACCCAACATCTTTTTTACTTTTTATGATTCATTCTCAGGTGGAAGTTCGTCCCCTCATTTCTGGATGAAAACTTGTGGGATGAAAAGTCCCACAAGTTTTCTGACCCCGGTTAGGTGATAAAAATTCTTAGGTCACTTTAAAATTGCAAATGCAGAGTCAGGTTAGCATTCAAAGCAGCTGGTCCCAGGTAGTAACCTTGTCTTTGAACTTGGTTCAAAGCTAACCCTCCTTTCTGCCCTTGCTGCCCTCCGCAGGCAGCAAACTGGAGAAGGGGCTTGGACCTGCTGTGCCCCTGCATGTGTCCTTGCACTGGGCCCCTCTTCCCCCATGTTACTACAGACTGAGCATCCCTAATTCAAAAATTCAAAATCAGAAATGCTCCAAAATTCAAACCCTTTTGAGCACCGATGGCATAACACTGTGTGTGGAAAATTCCACCTAATCTCTGCTTTCTGATGGTTCAATATGCACAAACTTTGTTTCAGGCACAGCTATTTCAAATAATCTATAAATTACCTCCAGACTGCGTGTAGAAGATGCATATGAAACAGAAATACATTTTGTGTTTAAGGATTGGGTCCCATCCCCAAGATATCTCATCATGTATCTGTAAATATTCTCAAATCCAAAACTATTCCAAATCTAAGTCATGGTGGCTCATGCCTGTAATCTCAGTACTTTGGGAGGCTGAGGTGAGCAGATCACTTGAGGCCAAGGGTTCAAGACCAGCCTGACCAACATGGTGAAACCCCGTCTTTACTTAAAAATACAAAAATTAGCCAGATGTGGTGGCACATGCCTATAATTCCAGCTACTTGGGAGGCTGAGGCTGGAGAATCGCTTGAGCCCAGGAGGTGGAGGTTGCAGTGCACTGCACCCCAGCCTGGGCAACAGAGTGAGACTCTGTCTCAAAAAAAGCAAAAAATCCCAAATCTGAAACACTTCTGGTCCAAACATTTTGGATAAGGGACACTCACCCTGTATTTGCCATTCCAGAGGCTGCCAGGGCATAGCCCGGAACTGGGAGAAGTCGGGAAGAAAAGGTTTTTGCCTCATTGGTCCTGTTGTGAGATGGCTTCTGCTCACAGGGCCTGGCAGAGGGCAGTGCTGATTCCTCGGGTCCTTCTAGATGCCTCCTTCCTGCCCTGGGGACCTTTGGCTGCCCTTCCCACACTGCGAGCCAGGGGCATCCTGCAGACGGCTGCTGCCCGCTCTAACCCTGGCTTTCCACGTCCGTCCCACACTCACGCTCTGCTATAGTGCTTCCCAGATTTACTTGTCCACATAATTCTGAAGAGGAGGAGGAGGAGGAATAGCTGTGCTTTGTGAAACTTCTTGGCAGAATAGGCCCATGTTTGGACCCCAGAAAATATACCTGTTTTCTGCACTCGGATGAACTCTGAGGGATCCCAGCCAATCCCACCTCAGATCCATCTCCTTCTATTTATCCCTGGCAGGTAGCAGTTCTTTGCTGGCCTTTTGAAATTTTCCTGGTGGGAGCTAACTTTGTCCAGGCCTCTGAGTCCCCAGCTCACTGGAGACATGAGTTACCATCTTCTCACAATCCACTGGGAAGCTCTAACCAAGCCATGGGAGGGACAGGCACTTCCCAAACACCCCCTCATAGGGGCTGGAAATCTAAGCATCCCCAGATCTCCCACCAAAGAAATCCTTTTGACAAAATGTCTCCCTCTCTCTAGGCACTTGACCTTTCTATACCCTCCACAGTCGGGCCATTAGCCTGTTCTCAGCCCAAGCTTCCACCATGACTCTTATTCCATGATAAGACCCCTCATCTGCCATCTGCCCCCAGCTGCACTCCTTCCTCAGGGTCCCCAAGCTCAGGAAACAAGGCTTCAGCATACTCAGCTGCTCAAGCTGTATCTGGGTGTCTTCGCTGACCTTTGTAGTGTAACCCCAATGGGCGCTTTTGCTCTGGACTTGCCCATCTCACACCACTCAGCCTTGGCACCTGCTCCGTCCCTTGCCTCCTCTCCCCTCCAGGGCCTGGCGAATACTGCTCCTCTCTGGCTGTCCAGGGTGGCTCTCGGTCTCCTGCCTGCAAATACAGCCTCAACTCTAAGGTTGTGCAAGTGCTGCCCTCTCCGAGCTCTGCGCAGGCTCCCTGGGTCCTTCAGACCTGCGTTTCATTGGACAACATGTATGTGGGCATGCTGGAACTTACCCATTCATTTGCCGAGCACCTACTGCATGCCAGGCACTGTGCTAGGCACTGAGGATACAGTGGTAAAGAATCAATCACAATCCTGTATACACTCAGGAGCCCCACAGCATACATGTGGACACACATGCACACATGCACGCACACACACACATGCACACACGCACACATGCACATGCACACACATGCACACACGCACACATGCACATGCACACAGACGTAAAGACCCCAGTTTACAACAGCTTTCCTGGGGGCTGGACTCCATGGGGCCCAAGTTCACAGTCAATATCTAACAATAAAATGTCCCTCTCAGCAGGGCTGAGTGGGAGGCCAAGGTGGGATGATCACCTGAGGTCAGGAGTTCGAGACCAGCCTGACCAACATGGAGAAACCCCGTCTCTACTAAAAATACAACATTAGCTGGGCGTGGTGGCATGTGCCTGTAATCCCAGCTACTCGGGAGGCTGAGACAGGAGAATCGTCTTAACCCTGGAGGAGGAGGTTGCGGTGAGCCAAGATCACACCATTGCACTCCAGCCTGGGCAACAAGAGCGAAACTCTGTCTCAAAAAAAAAAAAAAAAAGCCTCTCTCACTGCCTTCTCTCCTCCCCACCTGTGCTGGGCTGAAAACAGGCTAATGACCCGCCTGTGCTCAGGAGGTAGGAGGCAGTGAGACTGAGATGGGCATCTTACGTTCCGAATGTCCTCACTGAGTGCTAGTCCTAATGCCTGCTGTGGGAATCCAGACTGACCACCACTCTGGACCATGATAGAAATGGGAGACGCTGCTGACCGTCACCAACCTCACCTTCTTCCCCTTCCCCCAACCCTTCTAGGCTGGGGCAGCTCTCCTTCCAGAGCCTCAGTGCCTCCTCCAGGCAAGGCCCGTGGGGCTAATTCCAGGCCTGAGATTTTGTCCTGACTGGGCCACCTTTAGAAAGTGCTGCCCCTGCCCCACTCCCTCCTAAGCAGAGTGGACAGAGAACATCATGTTCAGGGTGTCCCTGATTTATAGGACCCTGAACTTGTCACACACCGGGCCTGCAGCCGCCTTCCTCTGACTTCCAGAGGTGGTCATTGTGAGGTTGGAGGCTAGAGCCCCAAACTTCTGAGCCACTGGGGGCGACACGCCTCCACCTCTCCTTGTCCTTCCCTGGAAGACTGGCACCCATCCTCAACACTGCCCTCCATACCTCCTTCTCCAGGAAGCCCTCCAGATTTCTCTCCCCCTGCCTTCTATCTCAGAGAGGAGGAACCCCAGCCCAGCCCTCTGAGACATGTTAGCAGTATATTCACTTTTCTCCTCTCCAAGCCAGCATTTCTCAATCTGAATCGACTGAGGTGCTTTTTTTTTTGGAGACAGAATCTCATCCTGTCACCCGGGCTGGAGTGCAGTGGTGCGATCTCAGTTCACTGCAACCTCTGCCTACCGGGTTAAAGTGATTCTTTTGCTTCAGCCTCCCGAGTAGCTGGGACTACAGGCATGCGCCACCATGCCCAGCTAATTTTTGTATTTTTAGTAGAGACAGGGTTTCTCCATGTTGGCCAGGATGGTCTCGATCTCTTGACTTCATGATCTGCCCACCTCAGATTCCCAAAGTGCTGGGATTACAGGCGTGAGCCACCGCACCCACCCAGGATGCTAAGTTTTGTTAGAGGTTGTATCATAGGAAAGCCTACAACGGTGTGTCACACTCTGGGCTATGCTGAATGCCTACACGCTAGACATCATTTAAAAACCTGACAGCTTTTCTAAGCCTGAACCTGTGCTAAATCACTTAGTCCTGGCCACAGCGCTATGGGTTGAGACCATTATTACACTCATTTCCCAGAGGAGGGACTAAAAAGGGAGGGCAGAGTCTGTATGTGAACCCATGGGCCAGGTGTTAGCACATGGAGGCCCTCCCCATGGAGAGAGTCCCGGGAGAGCAAGGCCACCTCTGTCGTTGGGGCCGTGGTCTGGGGAGCTCCCTGAAGGCAGATCTGAAGGAGAAGCAGGAATTAGGTGGAAACAAAGAGGAAGATTGTTCCAGGAAGCAGAGGAGCGCAGCCCACCGATGATGGAGATACGGCAGAGGGGTTCAGGGCACTAGGAGACTCCAGGGCCAGGAACGGCGTCCACGGCATCAAGCAAACCAGTATGGAGCATGACCTGACCTGCAGACCATGATGAATCGAGCGGGCGTCCGTGCATTTGCAAGTGTGACCCACCCTGAGAAGGGAGGCTGGTAGCCACGAGGCTGAGACCCCGGCATGGGAGTCAGGGTGGCTGAGTCTAAACCTTTTGTGGTCACTCACTCACCCGGACCCTGGGCAAGTTACTTAATCTCGCTGAGAACTCAGGTCTAGGGTCATTGTGGGAATAGCTAAGATCATGTTTGCAAAGTGCTGAACACTTAATAAATTCGTACTGGTGTCTGTGTGGTTATGTGGCTCTGAGAATATTTCTGTTCAGTTTCAAGATGAGGAGATGGAGGTCCAGAGGGGCCAGGGCGACTGGTCTAAGTTTCTCAGCCAGTAAGGGCTCCCAAGGCTGGGCAGGGATGTTTCCAGCACCCAAGTGGCCCCAGGGGAAGGCAACCACGTGTAGTTGTGGGACGGCAGTTTCCCTCATTGCCTAGAAGACCCGTGGGCCTCCCAGCCGCTCACCTCTGTATCCTCCTGCTCCCACACACTGCTGAAGGCTCCATGCAGCTAGACTCTGATTGGTCAGGACATCGGGTGTCTGCTCCCAGCTTGAAAGAGGAACCCTGGGTGGGGGCTGGTCTCTAGGACCCTTAAGAAACCTGTAGCTAAGCCCCTACTCCTGGGATGTGACGCCCCGGGAGAAAACAGTCTGAATTTCCCATTTGTAAACAGTGCAGCCGGGGAGGGGCAGGGCCCAGTGCACAGTGCCTGGTGGTGGAAGATGGCAACAGTCCAGCAGCTAAGCGGAGGGGCGGGGCGGGTGGGGATGAGTGATGGCTGTGCCTGTCAGCTGCGGACACAAGGGAGGCAGGCTGGAGTCTGTGGCTATTTCTCCTTTCTCCCAGGCATGTGACCTCCTCCTGTCCTCCTTGGCCAGCTCACACCATTACCCAGCGCTTGAGCTTCATGCCCAGCATAGGTGCCAGCCAGCTCCGAGAGTCAGGGGGCATTTTCCAGCAGCGCCCCCATCCTTTCTCCTCTCTGCCTTCCAGCCCCTACCTGCCATACACAGAGCCCAGAAGAAGTGTCAAAATCCCACCCCCGCTTTTTTTTTTTTAAAGAAAGTTATAGCTGTAGTGACAGAGTAAGAAGAGACCCTGTCTGAATTCAGCCAAACTTGGAGCTAAATCTTGTTTTGGTCACTTACTAGCTAAGTGACCTCCAAGTGGCCACTTCACCTCTCTGGAACCTCAGTTTTTTCAGCTGTAAAGCGGGGATGATCCCAACAACCCTAGTGTTTCCATAAGGGCTACATGGGCTGAGTGAGAGCATGCCATAGGGACCCAGAAATGTGTCATGCAAGAAAGAATACTCTGAAATTAGCACATAACAGACCCTCTGTAAATATTTACTGATTAAATAGGAAGTGGAATCAAAAAGAAAGAAATTATCCCGACATCTGTGTCTTTTGTCTTTCTCTCCAGAAGCCCAAGGGAATTAGAGGCATTGGCTGGGGATGAGGGAAGAACAGGGTGAGACAGGGCATAATTCTTGGGGAATGGAAGGCTGAGAACATGCTTAATGATGTCAGCTCCCGTGTGCAGAATACATTACACTCTCTCAAGTGATGCTGGTTCTCTCTGACATTAAGGCTCGTTTGGAAGGGCGATTCAGACACCAAGCCCATGAAGACAGACTTTAGGTTCTCATCTGATCTCTGTCTCTTACTGTTCAGCAGCCTTAGACCAGACTCCCGTCTCCTCTCAACCTCTGTTTTCTTAATCTATAAAGTGTGCATCCAGATGCCACCTTTCAGAGCTATTGTGAGGATTCAGTGAGTCAGGAGAGTCATGCAATGTATGTCAAGTGTTCAGTGCTGGGCCTGATGTGCAACAGGCCTTCAGCAAATGGTAGCTGTCATTATGATTACCTATCCTTTCAGTTAGCTATTGCTGTGTAATAAACTACCCCCAAATTTAGGGCCTGAAACAACCACCATTTATTTAGCTCATGATTCTGTGTTAGCTGTTTAGATTGGGCTCAGCTGGATGGTTCATCTGGTCTTCTCTTGCGTCTGAAGTTGGCTGCAGGTAGGGTGGTGATTCTGCTTCTGGGGTAACTTGGCTGTCATCTGGGATGATGGGGTACTGACCCACTTGCCTCTCATGCTCCAGCAGGCTAACTTGGCTTCTTCATGAGGCAGTGGCAGGGATTTGAGAGAGTGAGAGAGACAGAGTGAGAGAAGAGCTGGGGAGAATTGTGCAAAACTCCTTGAGACTCAGGCTTAGAATTGACACAGTGTGTCTTCCCCCACATTGGGGGGAGGAAGTCACATGACCATTGGCCAAAGGAAGTCACACGACCAGCCATCAGAGAGCTGCTAGCCACATAGTCATGTTTCAGAGAGCATAGATACAAGAAGGGGAATAACTATTTTTGCAAACAATGACCACATGCAACTACTTAGTTAGGGGACATCTGAGACAGAACCAAGTCTCTCAACACCCAATGCCACGACTCCCACCCTAGCTGCTCACTCTGCCCTGTGACACTGGCAGGAAAGCTGGTTGCTCTCCCACGTGGCTTCCCCACTCCATTCTCCATTCCTCAGTCTGAGCCAGGCTGCCACCTTCACATTCCTTTTCTGAAGGAGATGGAAACCAGACTCCATATAGGACCAGGCACAGGCATCCCACACATGGAGTCATGGGGGTCTGATGACCCGCATCCCCCATGGACTGACCCAGGATGGAGTCCCTGCACCCTCAGTCCTCAGAGGAAGGAAATACACACAGCCCACCTGGGCAAACTTTCCGCCCAGCTGTCTGCTAAATAAACTCACCGAGCAATCCCTGATGAGGCATTCTAGATCATCACAAGCTACAGATAGTTTCCCTTGGCCTCTTGGAAAAGATTTTCCTGCCCACATAGACAGAATTCCCAGATCAGTTCCCCTTGTGGGTAGGGGGTGCCTGGTTCTCATTTGTATTCACACTATGGTTTCTGTGTATTCTCTTAAACTCTGGGCCAGGCAGCCCATGGGACGGGATTCATTCCCCCATGTCCTGGTGGAGGGGCAGCCTCCACAGTGTCCCAGGACATCAAGAGGCAACAGCCAGTTTGGGGACCGGCTTGTCTTACCTGTGCACTTCCTGGCAGGTAGAGACAGCGCCTTGATCACCTTTGCCCCCTCTCTGTACCTGACATAGGGCTCTTTTTCTGCTGTTTTTTTTCCCTGTGCCTCCTCCACAACTACCTTGGTGGGCCCCAATTCCTCCCACAATGCCTGGCATAGAGTGGGTGCCTGATAAATCCTTATTGCATAGATCGATGGAGGAAAAGTTGGGTTTAACGGAACTTGCGCCTCCTTAGAAAAGGCCCACCCCTCTCTTCTTTTTATGAACCAGGAGTCTTCATTCCCAACGGCCTTGAGAACTGCTGGAAACGACACGGAGTCACAGGCCCCAGGGGCCAATCCCAGTTTCTCCAGTAACTGAGGCTCTGGACCTGAAGGTGGATTTGTGAACCCAACGTGAATGACTCCTGGATTGTGTAGTAGATCAGGGTTACTGCAGACAGCTCGGTGTTTCCAAGTTTTGGTTTCCACGCTGTAAAGGGGTTGGGGGGAGCAAGTGTGTCTACACTGTTGGGGTGTCAGGGTGATGATGATTGGGAAGGATACAGGGTGCCACGGCTGCTGGGGCCCACGATACAGCCCTCAGTGGTGGCTGACTGCACCCTCCTCTTGCTGCCCTGCTGCCTCTTTGCCTGCTGTGAGTCCCACCTTACTCCAAAGGGTCAGCCCTGCTCGCCTTCCCAGCTCCCCCAGCTGGGGTCCCACTCATAGCATCGTTCTCACTCCCACTGTCTATTCCTCCCCTCTGTGGGCTCCCTTGGGTTTAGAGCCTACCCCTCTGGGGAAGGGCCTTGATATAGTTTGGCTCTGTGTCCCCACCCAAATCTCATCTTGACTTGTACTCCCATAATTCCCGTATGTTGTGGGAGGGACCCAGTGGGAGGTAAGTGAATCAAGGGGCGGTTTCTCCCATGCCATTCTCGTGGCAGTGAATACGTCTCAGCAGATCTGATGGTTTTATGAGGGAAACCCCTTTCGCTTGGCTCTCATTCTTCTCTTGTCTGCCACCATGTGAGGCGTGCCGTTCACCTTCCTCCATGATTGTGAGGCCTCCCCAGCCACATGGGACTGTGAGTCCCTTAAACCTCTTTCTTTTGTAAACTGCTCAGCTTTGGGTATGTCTTTATCAGCAGCATGAAAATGGATTAACACAGGCCTCTCTCCTCCCATTTTTACCAGACCCCTACCTACCCACCAAGTGAGTTCCTCAACAGCTTCCCCATGGGAAGAATTCAGACACCACCCCAAGCACCTGAGTCCTCTATGAACCAGGACCAAGAGGACTGGCTGCTGGGATCACAGGGTCCCTCTCATCCTGGAAGCCCCAAGCTGGGCTCACCCAGGTGTGTGATGCAAGGGCATAGGATGGAGCCCTCCACTCCTTCAGCTGCCACCAGCATCCCTCCCACCCACGCGGTGGCCCAAGAGGCTGCTGGGGACTCTCCAGCCTTCTCCCTCCACTCTTCACCTCCGCACAGCCCTTCTGCACTGCCAGCTGTTCCTGCCGACCGCCCCTCTGCCCCCGGCATCCTGCAGGAAGCCCACTCCTGTCCCAGGGGCTACCGCTTGAGGCATCTGAGGTCACTGGGAAAGAGAGGCTTGGCTCTGGACCTGACCTCCCCTGGGCTCAGAAGGCAGGTGCTGGGGAAATGATGTCAGAGGGGCAGCTGTGGGCCCGGAGATCACAGCTCAAATGTCCCCTAATGGCCCTCCTACTTGCTCACCTTCCCAGAGGCTGAGCACAGGCTCTTACCTGCCCCAGCCCAGTGGGCCAATCAGCCATCCCTGCCCCAGAGTCACCAAGGCCCAAAGTCCTCCCATGGGCCTCATTCCTGCTCAGGGAAGGTATCCCCAGGGGACGGGAAATCCCACTTGAAGCTGGGGCCAGTCCTGGAATGGGCTACTTGGGGAATGAGCTCACTGTGTACGTGACCGCATTTGGCTTCCACGATAGCACTGGGAGTGAGGAATGAGAACACCCACTTTCCAGATGAGACGAAGAGAGGTGAAGTCATGCAGCCTGTCACCTCCAGCAAGCAGCTGCTCTGATTCTATTTGATTTCAGTTGGGAAGGGGATTGCTCGGGCAATGGCTGATTCCTGCACTGTGGCTAGAGGAGACAGGGCTGAGCGATGAGTCCTTCCCCCCACTTTCCTGTTTGTTCCACGTGCTGTTCATTTTACTTCCTTCCACAGGATAGGGCCTTGGATGGGCCCCAGGGATCCCACAGCAACACGCGGCTTAGATTGTGCTGTCAGCAGTTGGCAGCGGGTTCTGGCATGTACCTCTGTACGTGTGGAGGGTGTGCTGGTGTGCGCGTGTGTGCTGGTGTGTGCACGCGTGTCCTGGTGTGCACGTGTGTGCTGGTGTGCGCGTGTGTGCTGGTGTGCGGACACGTGTCCTGGTGCATCAGTTGTGTGCGAGCATCCCTACACTCACAGAATGCAGGTGCCATGTGGGCAGGGGGTTTGTGTTTGTTCACTGCTGTTTCTAAGATCCTACAACTGTGCTTCACAAATAGTCTGTGCCCATTAAGTATTCATGGGATGAAAGAATGAATGAATGAATGAACGAACCTTAGTCTACAGCCTCTAAAGACCCCAAAGAACAGCCAGACATTTGGCCTGAGGCAGCATGGCAACTTGAGTGTCTGTCCCTCTGCAGGCAAGGGGAGGCGATGGGAGTGCTGGCCCAGGAGATGCCTGGTGGCTAGTCCTCCAGCATCACCAGTGTGCCCCTACACCCTGCTGCTCTCGGCCTGGGGGACTTGCTCACCTGGAAGACCTCGGGGCGGAGGCTGGAGGCAGCTCTGCTGGGAGACAGGACAGTGGTCAGTGGCAGAGGGGCTCTGCAGTGTTGGCCTGGGAAGGCCAGGCAGGAAGACACTTGGCTTTCCCTGTTCACCACGGGCTACCTGCAGCTTAGTCTCAGGGGAGAAGAGCTAGGGTTCCTCCCAGCTGGGAATGGACTGAGCCTTCAGGGGGCTTCAGGGCCTCAAGTGTGTGCATGTGAGAGAGGGTGCCTGTATGCATGTGCACATACACCAGGCTGCCATTTGTACTCACCCAGCCAGCCATGCTAGTTATTATTCATAAAATGGTGAAATATTTCTACGCCAGTTGAAAATCCCCCCCAGCCCAACCTCTCAGAGCCCCTGCACCTCCCGCCACTCCATATATGAGGATCCTAGTCCAGCTCGGGCCTGACTTCCATTCCCATTGGTCAATGGCCATGCCAGTCAGTGCCCCCTAAAGTCCAGCTTCCTGGACACATCCTAGGCACTGTCTCTAACCTCCTATGGGAGCCCAGAGAGCAGCCCTCTGCCCGAGCCATGCTTCCTGCCTGCCCCAGGGAGCTGTGGGTGGGCACTGCCAAGGAGCACCCTTGTATCCTCTTGCACATGGTGCCCATGTGCCAGTCCTCTGGGCCTGGCAGGGCTTTTAGCAGAAGAGTCAGAAGCCCACAGAGAGCCCAGGGAGGGCAGCTGGAAGGCGTGGAAGCCCCAGATGAGCTTGGGACAGATGGCTGGCTGCAGGGACCATTTCTGGTATTAGACATGGGTCTACACTCCCTCCCTCCCAAAACCTCACAGGCTGGGGGTAAGTGGGGAGCTGAAACTGGGTGCTTCCCAGGAGGCCAAAATGAAGAGGTCAGCAGTCTCGGAGCTCACAGTGACCAAATTTCACAAAACCAAGGGCCAGGGCCTCACAAACCACACGTGCTGGGGCT
This sequence comes from Sapajus apella, assembly GCF_009761245.1. Lineage (NCBI taxonomy): Eukaryota > Metazoa > Chordata > Mammalia > Primates > Cebidae > Sapajus > Sapajus apella. The sequence goes on from NW_022436954.1 coordinate 18,660,239, forward strand.
GCCGTGGGAAATCTGGGAGGGCAGGAGGCAGTAGGGCTGGGAGTATGGTCTTTGAAGTCAGGTATGTGGATTCAAATCCTGGCTCCAGCCCCTTCTAGCTGTGAGCTCTGGGTAGGATGGATGTATCAGAGGAAGCTGCCCACCCCTTCGGTAACTGCTGAGTTTTCTCAGTTGTCTATTTTGGAGACAGTTTTGAGCCCACCCCCAGCCTGCCAGGCCCCAGGTCACACAGGAAGATGGAGATGGAGCTGGATTCAGACTCAGGTCCCCTCGCTCCCAGTGAGAAAGCATTTATGAAGACACCCCAATGGGTGCTACTCTTCCTGAGGGTGGAAGCTATGGGGGGCCAGGGAGGTCAGGCCAGGTGGAACCATCGACACTTCCCCCCCTTCCCTGCGTCCCAGAAGGAGGCAACCAAGGCCACAGAGGGACCCACAGCCGACCCCTGCTGACACCTCCTCAGCTGCAACATTTGCTGGGAGGTCAGCACATGGCCTGGGACAGATATTACCCCAGGTCTGAGAATCTTCGGGAATCAACGCAGAAGGGTGCAAATAGGCAAATTCCTTGTTTCCATCCCAGATCTGCAGTGTCAGTCGTTGAGCCCTGGAATCTGCATTTTCACAAGTCGTCACTGGAGTGGGACGCCGGTAGGTCCCAGGCTGGAGAGAAGGGGAGTAACCACGGAACCTTTGGGCTCCACCGGGCTCCTAGGCTGAGGCTGCAGCGCCACCTGGGGGTCACTGCTGAAATATCACTCCTTCCGCTGCCCTGCCCGCCGGCCCCACTGCAGGGAGACAAGAGTTCTCCTGCCCACCTGCTCCTCCAGAAATGAGAGAAGGTGGGGCAAGTGCCCTCTGGACTTCATGGCGCTGGGCAAGTGGTATGCTGGGGCTCAGTTGTTACAGTCGTCTTTTTTATTTCTTTTAAGACGGAGTGTCACTCTGTTGCCCAGGCTGGAGTGCTGTGGCACAATCTCGGCCCACTGCAACCTCCAACCCTCAGGTTCAAGCAATTCTCCTGCCTCAGCCTCCCAAGTAGCTGGGATTACAGGCATGCACCACCACGCCCAGCTAATTTTTGTATTTTTAGGAGAGATGGCGTTTCACCATGTTGGCCAGGTTGGTCTCAAACTCCTGACCTCAAATGATCCGCCTGCCTTGGCCTCCCAAAGTCTCACATTTCATCTTAAAAAGTTCCCTGAATTCTCCATATCTTGCTCCATCACATTTCTTTAGTATGAAAATGTTTCCTTCCACAAACCTTTGCAAAAACGGGTGTTCCAGAAAGTGAGGCCAAGTTTACCCTGTGGCTTCCCTGCCCCCCATCACCAGCCCACTTTTGTGTACCTTCTGGGGAAACCCATACCCTAGTTTCAAAAGCAGGAAGTGAGAGGTACGCTCTATACCTCTCTTACTACCAAATCAAACTCCAGGCACCCCAGCATGCAGGTGGGCCCTAAACTCCAGGCACCCCAGCATGCAGGCGGGCCCTAAACTCCAGGCACCCCAGCATGCAGGCGGGCCCTAAACTCCAGGCACCCCAGCATGCAGGCGGGCTCCTAAACTCCAGGCATCCCAGCATGCAGGCGGACTCCTAAACTCCAGGCACCCCAGCATGCAGGCAGGCTCCTAAACTCCAGGCACCCCAGCAGGCAGGCGGGCTCCTAAACTCCAAGCACCCCAGCATGCAGGTGGGCCCCGTAGAGCCTGGCCCATCACTGTCCTCAGGGTCCGACTGCAGAGGCGGTGAGATGCCCAGGGGGAAGCGCAGAGCAGCGAGGGCCCAGCAGTCCCCAGCAGACCCAGCCACTCTGCTCACACCCTCTGCCCTGGGTCCTCCCCTGCCCCAGGAAGCAGCAACCCTACCATTCCAGGCTACGTCGTTATAAATCCTCTTTAATAGTCTTAGAACCTTGAGTATATTTTACAGAATGAGACACACAGAGCCCCCTCCCCACTCCCCTCTACAAGGCACAGCCTCACCCACCCCCCCACCCCCCTCCCCGGGAACAGAAGACAGCTTACCAAGAAAGGCCAGCCCACCTTCTCCCAGGAGAAGCCATCCTCCTCCTCCCCACCCTTGGACAGCTCAGGACCCTGGAGAATACAGGGCCAGCTCTGTGTCATGTCCCCAAGGGCTCACCTGCCCCTAAGTAGCTCAGGGCCAAGCTAGATCCCCTTACCCAGGCAAAGCCCCTCCAGCCCAGCTCCCATAGGCCCTGTCCCCAGGGCATGGGACAGGCTGATCTGAGCTGTCTGGATGGGACTGAGTCAGGCCTGAGGAAGGGATACCACCCCTTAATAACAGGTCAAGCCCACCCTCGCCCACTGCCTTCAATACAATTGTGAAAAAACAAAGATGCCAATGTCATTGTGGGAAATAAGTTGACCCACCCAGTAGGCATTCTCCTGGCAGCCCAGGGTGCCTTATCTAATGCCCACCTCCCCAATTTTAATACATTTGCCCCTATACAATATACACACCCTGAGGGCAGGCAGAAGACCAGCCCACCTGAACCAGGGATGCTGTGGGGAGCGTTTTTCTCTGAGTTGCTAAGAGAACCCTGCTGGGCAGTGAGCAGAGGAACCACAGAACAGCCAGGGCTCAAGGCTGGCAACGGAAAGGCCAGGAAAGCATGCCAGGCCCCAGAAAGCCCCCTGCTTTCTTCAGTCAAGGCTGGCAAGGGGGCCCTGGTAGTGAGGTGGGAGACAGGCCTGGAGGAGGAAGCCAGGGAGACCCTGGGAGCCCTGAGGTTGGGGGCCGGGCAGGGACATGGGGACAGCAGCCGCCTCAGTACTTGGGGACCTTGCTGTAGTCTTCAGAATGGACATGCCGGCACAGGCAGATGGACAGGAGCATCCCCAGGATCTGTGGGAGAGGCGGACAGTCAGAGGGAGGCTGGGCTGTCCTGGCTGCAGATGCCCCAGCCTCCCCATCCAGGTTTAGATGGGGAGTAAGTGGATTCTCAACTTGAGCCTCACAACCACCCTGCGATGCAGGCAGCAGAGGGAGGCCCAGAGGGCTGCGGCGGCTCATCTGAGGTCACACAGCCAGACAGTGCTCAGGCCAGAGGGTCTCTGCAAACTGATGGGGTGCTGGTCCCCTCGGCCACCACCTCCCCGAGGACAGCAGCAGAAAAGAGACAGCCCAGGAGGATCCGGAATGGGGGAGAGGGGGCTCAGACCTCAATGACGGCCACGGCCACGCATACGCCGAGGATGACACCCAGGTTCTCCTGCAGCCAGGCCTGTACCTTCTCCATGCAGCCCTGCAAGGCGAGAACACGGTCACGTCATCCTGCCCCGCACCATCCCACCCCATCACGCAGATCCACCGAGAGTCCCCAGTCCCAGCCCGGAAGGCCCCGAAAGAGGGCTCTGCCTGTTCCTTGAATGAATACATTAACAAAGAAGTAGATGAAGGTACAAATGACAGGGGAATCAAGGGAAGGAACTAAACAGAGGAAGGAAGGGCTGAGCAGTAGCCCAGATGGCCCCCGATGCCCTCGGAGCCCAGCCCCCGATCCACAGCCCCTCCCCCACCCCCAGCACACCTCCTGGTACACAGGCCAGTCTTCAGGGTGGTTGCCGCTCTGGGTCGTGTTGCCAGGGGCCTCGCAGAAGCCCTTCCTCACTAAGCGGCTGCTGTCCTCTCCCCCCTTGTCTTCGCAGGAACAGGGGTAGGTGACCTCAGGGCGATCCATGAGCTCAGCGTTGTCCGTCCAGTTGTAGAAGCTGACCCAGCCGCAGCACTTCACCTGGGCAAGGCAGGGGACAGACTGCTCATGCTCACTGCCCACCCCAGGCAGGCTGCCCTCCTGGCAGAGGCCTTCCCAGGACAGGAGCTCAGATGTGCCACTTCCAGGCCCCTGATTCCAGGCGAACCATCGTAAACTACAAGTACGGTAGAAACATCAAAACCAGGACCAGCAAAAATACAAAGCAGAGTAGGAAGGAGTTCAAGTGAAAAGATCACAGGTATGTAGGGCATAAGGAGAGCGGCCGGCAGACGGCCCACAGCATGGGGTTTAAAGTCAGGCTACTGGGTTAAACGCCAGCCCTGCCACCCACCTGCCAGCTGACAACCTCCCTCAAGGGACTAGACTCTGTTTCCTCGTCTGTAAAATGGGGACAATTAATGTTCCTAACTCGCAGGGCTATCACCAGAACTAAATGCGATGAGGCAGGCAGAGCACCCAGCGCAGGTCTGGAGAGTGCAGTAAGCTTAGGCAAGGCCTTTCTACTTTAGTGCAGGAGTTGAGATTTGCCTCTGAGCTTCCTGGTGAAAAGGAGAAAAAGTGAAAAGTGAAAAGTCAACTCTGCCTTTTTTTTTTTTTTTTTAAAGACAGAGTCTTGCTCTGTTGCCCAGGCTGGAGTGCAGTGGCGCGATCTCGGCTCACTGCGATCTCTGCCTCCTGGGTTCAAGCAATTCTCCTGCCTCAGCTTCCCGAGTAGCTGGGACTACAGACGTGCGCCACCACGCCCGGCTAATTTTTTGTATTTTTAGTAGAAATGGGATTTCACCGTTTTAGCCAGGCTGGTCTTGAACTCCTGACCTCAAGCAATCTGCCAGCCTCTGCCTCCCAAAGTGCTGGGATTACAGATGTGAACCATCGCGCCCGGCGGGTCAATTCTGCCATTTTAAAGGAGAAAATGCTCTAGTTCTAGAGAAAGGAAAGCCTTTCTGGGCTCCGTGTGCTCCAGGAGCCTCTGCGCATTAATCCCCCCGCAACGCTGGAGTTCCTAGGAGGATTCAGTGAGACAGCGCAGTGCCCGGCAGGGATTACCTCCTGACTGCTTCCTTCCAATCCCTGGGTGTCGCCCGACCAGCAGCCAGTGGCCAGCAGGGGGCGTGCCAGGCACATTCAGGAACGCTCAGTTCCAGGCAGCTCCTAATCCAGGTTTTATGGACATACATTCCAGCAGCCTGGCTGCCTCCTCTCGCGAAGAAAAGGCTGGCACCTCAGGTCTGCAGGGCTGGGGGAGCCCACAGGCCATCCTGCACCAGAGTGAAATGAGGCAGGTCTCCTTGGCCCACCTATGGCAGAGCCTCCTTCCAAACAACCCCTGTCCTGATCCTGGCTGCGCCTGGTCCCCAGCAACACACGCCACCTCCACCTGTGTCTCCACAGATATGCAGAGTGACTTCGCCACCACCACCAACATACCACATAGTACACGCCGCCTAAGTGCTGCAGGCTTTAACAAGGCATCTCACACGGCCTGGGCAGTAGCCCCATCGTATAGAAGAGGAGGCAGGCTCAGCAAAGGTCTGGCGGCAGTGGTAGCAGTCCAGGCCTGGGAGTCTCACTGCCACCAGCCCAGCAGCATGACAGCATCGGAATCATCTAGAACCAGCCAATGACTTTCCACGGTGGGATGCTCCCCACCTCCAAGGGACCCCAGTGTCCCTTGTCAGGTGGCACTGGTTTATGTCACTGGTGACATCCAGGCTTTGCTATCATTATCAGTCTCAGAAGTTGTGGTCAAACTACATCTGTGACCAAAACACCTCCCTGCGTGCACTGAGCCTTCCGGCTGCCGCGGCCCCCACACCTGATCTCCTCCGTCAGAGCCAGAAAACATGGCTCTCCCCTTCCTCCGCTTAGAAAATGGCCATGTTCATGTCTTCGAGGTGGAGTGTCCTGTCTGTAAACTCTCCTGGTGCCCCAGAGTCAAGCTTTCTTCTGATGCCCCTGCCCCTTACACCCCACAGCCCTCCCCTGAGGTGTCAACAGGCCCTAAGTGACCGCTGTGTCCTGAGCCCTCACAGGACTGTGGGACAGAGATGGCAGGTCCCAGCCAAGGGTGCACACAGCATCTGGAACCACAAGAAAGGAGAGCCGGGTGGCCATCGTTTCACTATTGACACAGGCTGGGAACCTGGTCAGTCTATCTGTCGGTCAGTCGGTTGGTCCATCCGTCCGTCCGTCCGTCCGTCCGTTCGTCCATCTCATTTTAATGGAGGTGTAATACACATGAGCTAATGGGCACACATTCAGCCTGGAGCATTTTTACATATGTGCACATCCTGGTGAAACCGGTATCAAGATTTGGCTGGAATACTCCTCTCACCCTAGAAGGCTCCCTCAGCACCTCCCCAGCCAGTGACTTTCCCAGAGGCAGCCTCCACGGGGACTTCTCAGCATCTCAGCCTTGGCACCCAGTTTCCTAACACCCAGGGTGGAGCTCCCAACGCTCCCCAATGTAGCTTGAGATAAAAGAGCTGACAGCTGCCCCTGGTTTCTCTGGCCACAAATGGAAGCATGGAGCTGTGAAGCTGCCTCTGAGTCTCTGGGCCCCCCCTGAGTGACTGGGGTGCCCTGACCCCATAGAAACACATTCCCCTACAAACTCACTGTCAGGCACGCACACTGAAGATGCCCCTCCCAGACACGCGGGTGCACAGAGCCCCAAATGCAGAAACGCCCAGGCCAGAGAGCCTCCCGCCGCCCCGCCGTCTCACCTGAGCTTGCACGTAGTCCCAGGTGTCCTGCAGGCTGTCCTCACGGCTGCTGTTGTAGTCTCGAATGAGCTTGGTCACGATGCCACCCATCTCCTGCTTCAGCTGCAGCGGGGAGGACAAAGGCCAGGGTCAGATTTCCTGAAACCCCTGCCCACCTGTGGTCACTTCAACTGCCTCCCCTATTCCCCTCAGCCAGCCTGGGACACGCTTATGGTCCCAACCACTTTCCTGGCGCTCCCAGTGCCAGCCACTCCTGCCCCACTGTCTCTTCTGTGCTTAGCAGCAGCCCAGCCCCTGAAAACACCAGTATTCCCAGGTCACTGCTGAAAACCCTCCGGGGGCCGCCCACCACCATGGCAGGTGGGACCGCCAGCGTCCCCACTACAACCCTATGCCACCTGTCTCTGCTCCTCAGACCTTGCTTTCTCTGTTCTGCTTCCTCTGCTTCAACTGCGTGGATTTCCCTGCTGTCTCTGTGCCAGGCACACTCCTGCCTCGGGGCCTTCGCACCTGCCGTTCCCACTGCCTGGAATGCTCTTCCCCCAGTCATTAACATGTCCCACCCTCTGCTTCCTTCAGGGCTCTGTTCCAATGTCACCTCCTCAGAAAGGCCTTCCCAGACCACTCTACAAAATATCAGCCCTTCCCCATCCCCTCTCCCCGCCCACCAATCAAGCACCCCTCCCCTGGCATCCCTTATCCCACGAGGGAAAGCATGCTGTATTTTTCTTTAGAGCTCTGATGTTACATGCTTGTTGGTTTTCAGGGCTTATGATCTCTCTCTGCTACCACATCAACTCCGTGGGGGCGGGGACCACATCTGGCACACTCACTTCAGGGTCCCCTGTGGCTGGCACTAAGCCTAGCGCAGAATAGGCGTGTGGTGTGCGTGAGTGCTGAATGCACACCCACCTAACCACCACGCTCTGCCAGGCACCAGAGCCAAACCCATGCAGCTTCTTGGTGAAACCTTATTCCTCCCACAGGGAAGCTTCAAGGAGAAGGAGGGACAGGGAGGAGAGCCCAGCTCCGTTTCCTTCTTTCAAGGACCCGAGTGCAGCCTCTCCAAGCAGGGTCCCCAAGATGTCAGGGTAGACACCTAGAGGGGACCTTGAGACTGGGGGGGCCTGGAACTTCAGCATCAACTATGTGGTCAAAAGATCCTCCCTCTATGCAGGCCTGTAATCCCAGCTACTCAGGAGGCTGAGTCAGGAGACTCGCTTCAACATGGGAGGTGGAGGTTGCAGTGAACCAAGATCACACCACTGCATTCCAGCCTGGGCGACAGAGTGAGACTCCATCTCAAAAAAACAAAACAGAAAAGATCCTCCCTCACCCCTTCCCAAGCCCTAGGCCAGCAGCACCAGCCAGCCAGAGTGTGAGTTCAGTTGCCTTTCTGGGACCTGGCTGCTTGCCCCAGAGCCCCACAAAATCTCACCTTTTTTTTTTTTTTTTTTTTTTTTTTTTGAGACAGGGTCTCCCTGTCACCCAGGCTGGAGTGCAGTGGCAGGATCTCCGCTCACTGCAACTTCTGCCTTCTGGGGTTAAGCGATCCTCCCACTTCAGCCTCCCATGTAGCTGGGGCTGCAGGTGCGTGTCACCACGCCCAGCTAATTTTTGTATTTCTAGTAGAGACAGGGTCTCACCATGTTGCCCTGGCTGGTCTTGAACTCCTGATCTCAAGTGACGCGCCTGGTTCAGCCTCCCAAAGTGCTGGGATTACAGGCCTGAGGCACATGGACCCCGGCCCAAATCTACATCTTACGTATGCTGTTTCCTACCCTGCTCAGGAATTCAGGGTCCCTCCTTGTGGTGGAGAGCAGCACCTGCTCTCAGCTAACCCCACAGAGAAAACACTAATTTACAAAGCAGGGAGAGGGGGGTTTCCAAATAAGTCAGCTGGGCAAAGGGAGGAAAACCCAGAGCCAGCTAAGGGCAGGACCTCCCTCGGCCGTAAGCGGGCCAGGGTGGGAGGGGTCCTCTGAGAGCCAGCCCCTGCCTAGCTCACTTGGACCTTGCCCAGAGGCCTTCTGGGGCACATGGATGGGTGGGCTGGTCACGGCAGTGGGGAGCCCCAGGGCGAGGTCTCCTAGAGGGCAGGGATGCCAAGGAGAAGACCACATACCTTCCCACCTCAGGTCCTGAGGAGGAGGAGTTGGGAGAAATAGGACAAGTACTTCCAGATGTGGTTTCAGAGCTTGACTCCCAGGGAACCCTGTGGGTTGGGCTTCCTACAGCTCCCCACGGGCAGTTCTAGAACGAGCAATGTGCTCAGAGGACCCATATCCTGCAGCCCTGGCTCCTCACCCAACTCCCTTGGTTAAATGACAGCTGGGAAACCAGCCTCCATGATGCTCCCTGCCCTCCTCTCAATAAAGCTCTCAGCATGATACTTAAAAGAAAAAACCCGTATGCAGGGTTCTGCAATTTACAAAGCTTTCCTGTCGGTAATCACAACACTAACAGTGGCGTTTGTCAAATGTCTGTTGTGTACTGGGTGCTGTGATAAGCATTATAAATGTATTATCTCAATTGAATCCTCACAGCGGACCTATGGGCTAGGTATTCACCCCATTCCCTCATCATAGAGATGCAGAAAACAGGTCCAGAGAAGTTAATTAACTTGCCCAAGGTCACACAGGCTACATGTGGAAGAACTGAGGTTTGTATCCAGGTTTGGCTGATTTCAGAACCCAGGTTTTTAACCTATTAAGCTTTATTGGCATTTAAACCACATGGCCATACCCAGTTTTAACCAGGGCCGGAAAAGCTAAGTGGTCTGCCTGAGTCACGTAGCTGGGCTGCCTGCCGGCAGATCTGAGGTCTCTCTGTCCTGACGTCTTGGCTGCACCTCTCAACTCCAGTGGGTGGCTGATCGCTGTGGTGTGGAAAGGAGGGGTTCCTCAGAAGCATCTGTGCGGAAAGCCATGCCTCCCACATCCTTCCCCACCCGCCCAGCTTCCTCACGACATGTGCCGAGGTTCTGTTTAGACCTCAGTGCGGCTGTCACAGCAGCCTGGACTTCCCTGTTTCTCTCTCAGGGCCCCTGAAATGAGAAGGTGATGGAGGCCGGGTGGTTTCCACCTAGATGGGTGGTTTCCATGGAAACATCACAACACCTTTCAGTCCAGAATGTGGTTGAAGGACACAGCTGGGCCCGGGGACCATGGCTGCAGGGGCTGGTTCAGCTTGGAGCTGATGCCCTGGGACCCCAGTGGAGGCCTGTGCTGGGAGTGCAGGGAGGTCACCCTGGTAACCAGGTAGTATTGAGACAGAGCCAGACGTAGCAGGAGCAGACATTCATTATCTCCCTCCATCCCACCAGGGGTCACTTCATTGCTTCTGTCTGCCCTGTAGAAACCCAGTGTCTTCTTGAAGTTCTGCTCCTTGGGGAAAACCACTTCTATGTCTCCATGGAGTTGGGGAGGCCCCACCAGCCTTTTGCCCAGGCCGGAGTACAGCATCATGATCTCAGCTCACTGCAGCCTCCACATTCCTCAGGTGATCCTCCTGCCTCGGCCTCCCGAGTAGCGTGATACAATTAAAGTTGTGCTCAAATGACTTCTGCCCACTTGTATTAGTTCACATCCTCCTCTTCTCCTGGCTACCCAAGCCCTAGCTCGGACCACAGGAACAAAGCAAATCCCTCTCTCGAAGGGCACATGTCATCCAGCTACTTGAGACCAGACTACATCTTCAGAGTAACTTTCCAGGCTCCTGTGCCCAGCCCTGGGGGTGCTGTGCAGACCTCTCGCCATGCTCTTTAAGGTGTCAAATCGCCCCTAATAATGAGGTACAAGTGCACGAATCAGACCCACATCTTCCTGTCCTCTCCAGGTTTCCCACAGGAGATGCTGCCAAACGCTTCACTAGAATCCAGATATACCAGCTCGGAGGCTTCGTCCCAGTGCCCTGATAGGAAATGAAGGCCCTTGGCCGTAAAGGGGGTGGCCAGGGCATTTAGCCTGTGACCACCTGCACCTGTCCTGCAAGCCTGGCTGCAAACCACGTAACTAGCTACCTCGGAATTCAGGGCCCATGACTGGCACGTGATTAAGAGATTCTGGACCATGTCTCTCCGTAATCCTTTTCCAGAGGGGCAGCCTGGACTCTCTCATTCTCTCAACAGGGAAGAGAAAGGTCCTCTCCCTATCCCAGGCTCTAGCTGCCCTTCCTCCCCATACCCCTCACAAGAGAACCCCAAGCCAGAGAATCAGGAAGTGCTAATCCAGCAGGCAGACAGCTCACAGAGAGCCACACTGTCCCTAAGTAACAAGGAACCCGTCTCACCACCTGTGTGTCACACATGAGGGTATGTGCCACCAGCGATTTGGGCTTTCGGGGTGAGAGGGAGGACAACAAGAAGGAAGTCACAGTTCCCCTGAACAACATCTCTGGGGAGCTATCTGGCCAGGCACTGTCACTGTCATGGCCCCCACCTCTGGCTCCCAGCCATGCCAAGTGAGCCCCTTCCGTGCCAGTGTCTTCTGCTTGAGTCTGATTGTTCTCAGAGCCTCAGGGGCCTGGCTAGCACAGGTAGAGCAGGCCAAGGGCACCCAGCTCAGCACCCACGCACCACAGGAAAGGGCAACCTGCATTCGCTTCCTTCTCACCCCCCCATCCCCACTGTCTAGAGAGAACAAGTCAGGATCCTTGACTGCCTGCGCTGGCCATGGCCCAAGAGCTCACCTGTGGATCAGAGGGTCAGAGGGGCTGGGTAACTTATCCGAAGCCACACAGCAATCAGCGGCAGAGCCCACACTAAGACACAGGGCCCCTGAATCCCAGAGCTGGGCTCTGCCCACCAAACAGAGGCTGGATAAACATGCAAATGAGGAAACAGCTGGAGGGATCTTGGGCCATGCCCAAATGCCGGTTCCCACGGCCCTTGCTCTGGTGACGCTGAGGGCAGCAGGAATAGCTGCCATCTACTGAGCCCTTACCAGGCCCTCATGAAGTGAATAACGGGGGCAATAGCAATAAGCACTGGTAATGATGCCAGCAACATCGCCTTGGGCCGGGTGCCGTACGATGCCCTTGCCCTATGCCAGTGCTCTTCCACCAAAGCCCCTGCGGGCTCTGGCAGACAGGACCAGATCGCAGAAAGGGCCTGGAGGGGATAGGTCACACCCCCCAGCGGGGCCGGGGCAGCAGCCTGCAATCACTCCTGTTCCTATTTGCCCAGCGACACTTCTATGGTGTAGCCTTGCTTCCCCAGGTTCAATTTTGCCACCAAATGAGTTGCAAATGCTACTTTTGGTTTCTGAATTGTTCTTTGGATTTCTGAATTGCAGAGAAGGGACGGGGGTCTGCATTATTACTAGTTTGATAAATGAGGCAACAGAGCACAGGGAGGCTGAGCAGCACGCTCAGGATGTCAAAGCAGTGGTTCCACAGCAGAGGCCCTTGGCCACCACTCTGCATTTTTATAAAAGTGCCACAGCCATGGTGGCGCGTGCCTGTAATCCCAGCTACTCAGGAGGCTGAGGCAGGAGAATTGCCTGAACCCAGGAGGCGGAGGTTGCGGTGAGCCGAGATCGCACCATTGCACTCCAGCCTGGGTAACAAGAGCAAAACTCCGTCCCCCAAAAAAAAAAAAAAAAAGTGCCACAGCCTGCGTTCACTTCAACATGGGTGGCAGGGCAGGGAGAAGCAGGTTTATTCTCAGTTTATAGAAGCAGAACCCAAGGCTCCACAGGTCACGTGCCATGCCAAGGTCCCCAACTTCCGCGTCGCTGCTCTGAGAACAGTGGCTGCAGGTGGCAGGGGAAGGAAGGACAGAGGGGCTGCCTGCAGACCACAGCAGGTCACTCCCACCCACCTGCCTGGGATCCCTATCTCCTTTCAAAAGGCCTTCCTTCCTTATGCTCAAACAAGTCCCCCCTGCCCCCCCCACCCCCCGCCAAGCCCTGTCTGCCAGAATAAACACCATCAAGAGTGTGTTTAGTCTTCCACTGAGATTTATAACGCGTTGGGAAAGAAAAAAATAAATCATTCATTCCAACTCGGGCGATACAGTGGCACCAGAACTTCCTTGTAAAGTCAGAAAATTTCCCCCTGCCTTCCAGAAAAAGTGGTGGTGGGCTAAGGGTGGGACTAGAGGGTGTGGGCTCTCGGAGAAATGGGGCTGGGGGTGCAAGCACAGAGCCTGGCAGGGGTCAGGAAACCCACATCTCCAAACAAGTCCAGTGCTGGGGCTGATAGGACAGCTCTGAGGCTAAGCTCGTCATCGTCAGCCAAGCAGAGTTAATCAGCCCTCGGGAGGGCAGCGCGGTGCACAGGGAGGCATGGGCCTTGGGGTCCGACGGATCAGGATGGAAATCCCCACTCTGATGCATCCAAGCTGTGTGTGTCAGTGGCCGAAAGTCACTTTGCTTTCCTGGGCCTCGGTTTCTTCAAATGGAAAATGTTTGTAAATTTCACACATGTATTTCAGCTCGAATTTCTAGCTTAGCTCCTGATGTGGTTGGTGCCCACTCGGTGGGTGCTATCTTTATTACTGTGAGATGGTGAATCATTTGGGGTGAGAGGGTAGACTGCCCGAGACCCCTGCAGAGGCGTCCAGCTTCTGAGTCATAGGAATCAGCTCACTGGGGCCTGCTTCTAATCCACCCTGATTATATCACTAACAGTGTCCTAAAGAAGCTCCAGTCTCATAAGGCAGAAACGAAGACCTGGCCCCACATCCAGTTTTCTGGGAAAGGAATTTCCCTCCCTTAACTGCTGGCTTCCAGTCTCATAGCCAAACAAGCTGCTTTTCATCTACAAAATCCACTATTTTCCACTTTCACTTTGACCGCCAGGAAGCTCGGTGCCCAAGTTAGCCCTTAGCTACTAAGAGTATCTTGTCCTCTGGTTTCGGGAAGAACTGCCTTCCTCTCTCTTGATGTAGGTTCTGCTCTCATTTTGACTTTAGCTACCCTGAGCCTATGCTGGGAGCCACATCAAATTCTCCCGGGAAACAAGAATAAATAATTTTTATTTATTTTATAAATAAAGTAAATATGACTTATTTGCTTAAATAAATAAATAAAACAGATTCAGGCAGGAACTGCCACAGTGAAAATTTCACAGGCATGAGCTCAGAAGGCAGGCTACCTGGGTTCCAGTCCTGGCCCTGCCACTTTACTAGCTGTGTGAACTTGGACAAGCTGCTTGACCTCTCTGTGCTCCAGCTTCCTCATCTGAAGATGGGGGTTATTGATGCCCACAATCTCACAGGATTGTTGTGAGGAATAATTAATGCAGTTTGCGTGAAGCGCTGAGCTCCAGGCTTGTTCTAAGTTCTTCTTAGTGTTAGTTGTCGAGCTCAGTTCCCTTCCAAGAGAGATGTTGGGCAACTTGACCTCCCAGTGGTAACGTGCAGGAGCCCGCCTGGCTGCCGGCTCTGCCACCCTCACTGTGGGACAAGAACTGGTGGCACTGGAAGCAGGGACCCCAGGGTCTGCTAGGCCACAGGTCACATGCAGCAGGGTCTAGGGACGTGTGAACTCAGGACTCGGAGTCAGGGTGCCTAGGCTGCCTGTACTTTTTCATCTGCAGGATGGAGATTCTCCCGCTACCTTGAGAGGGCCTCGTGAGGATCAGCGGGAGGAGTGTAATGTGGCTGACACTGTCCTTGGTATATGCTGTGCTTGGACTCCAGGGCAGGGGTGGTGGGGTCAGGGTCACGGTTATCAATGTGGTTACTGCTCTTCATCTCGGGGCATCTGCTTCTCCATCTGTCAACATAAAACCCTGCAGGGCCATTGTGAGGACAAGATGATGTATGGAAAGCTTCTAGAAGATACCATGTGCACACAGTAGGTGCTTCATATATAATACATGGATAACTGTGACTCACACCTGCTCACCCAATGGCCATTCTTGGCTCCTTGTGGCTCTGTCTTGGGAATCTGACGGTTGGATACTCACATTCTCAGCCTCCTTTGCAATGAGGGGTGGCTTTGTAACTCAGTCTGGGGAAGTCTATTGGATGCTTTTGTTTTTCTTTTTTTTGAGATGGGGTCTCACTCTGTTGCCCAGGCTCTGTTGCATAGCTTACTGTAGCCTCAACCTCCCGGCCTCAAGTGATCCTCCTGCCTCAGCCTACTGAGTAGCTGGGAACACAGGTGTACACCACCATGCCCAGCGTTTTAAAAAATTTTCTGTAGAAATGGGTCTCATCATGTTGCCCAGACTGGTCTCAAAGTAATCGCCCCAAGTCTGCCTCCCTAAACATTGGTTACAGGTGTGAGCCACCTCACCCAGTCAGGGCTTGCTTTTCCGATAAAAGGGATGGCCATGGCTGGCACTGCACATTTCCCCATCTTCCAGCCACAGCAACACAGACGCTGTGCCTGGTGCTATGGCAGCCACCTTGGAACCATGAGGTAAGTCGTATGATGCAGGAAAGCCATCCCAGCAAGGATGCTGAACAGCCAGAACCAGGGCCGCTGAGCTTCCAAACCAGACTTCCGGTTATGTCAACCGCAGAGGCCCTTCAAGTCTAAGTCTGGTTTTCTATTTCTGAAAGCCGAACATCTCCCTTCCGACACCTCATTTGTGGGTGAGTGGTATAATAACTGCTAAAGTATCTTAATAACAAGCATGACATTTGTTGAGTACTTATGGTGCTCTGTGCTACGTGTTTTACCCAGATAATCTCGAATAATCTTTGCAACCACTCCGAGCGTTCCGTTTTCTTATTGCCCCCATTTCACAGACGGTGGAGCAGACACATAGAGGCAAGCCGCTTGCCCAAGGCCACACAGCTAGAAAGCAGTGAGTCAGGCCCAGCAGCGACTGCCCACACCTGCCACCTTCTCCTCTAACGCTCCCCCACTTGATCAAATGGAAAAGCGTCCAGGAGGCTGTCCCTGACACCTACTGGGTCTGTCTATGACAACTGGGGGGCTTTGTCCATCCCCCACACTCAACGTCAATCCCCCACATGGCCAGTCCAGCCCAGTGAGGGGGCAGGGAGGGAGAAAGGGCTTACCTTGCCCACGTTGAAGTAGAAGAGGGCCCCCGCCGTCACCTGGGCAATGAGGATCAGGAGAAGGAAGGCGAAGTACTGAGGACACAAAGCAGGCATAAAGTCAGCCGCGGATTCCCTACCTGGTGTAGCCAGCCCACACGCCGTGGGAGATGCTCTCCACCTGGAGTTATGGCCAGCACAGTGCTCAGGCTGCGCTTGGCTGGATGAAACGGAACAGGCAGGCAGCTGCGGAGGGACCCGTACTCACCAGCCCCAACAGGCAGCGGACCTCGTTGACGGCACCGATGCAACCCAGGAAGCCCATGAGCATGGTGACCGCCCCCACGCCGATGAAGATGTAGGCGCCCATCTTGAGCGAGCTGGAGGAGGTTTCTAGGGGGAGGAGAGGCGCACTTACTCATAAGTACAACATCAGTGGGTCCAGCGGGTACAAACGCCCGGCCTAACTGCCCAGGTCTGCTTCCCAATCCCTCCTTGGAGCCCGGGTGTTGGGGTCAGCTGCGTTCCCCTGCTGGCTTTTCACTGTCCAAGAGGGAACCAGCTCACTCCCTTGGAAGCTGCCATCCCCAGATGTGTCCCTCCCCCATGTCAAATCGCAATCTGTACCCTTATCAAGCCCAACTCCCTTCTCAGCTTCATTTTTTTCTTTGTAACACTACTCAGGATTGAACAGACATTTAACTCCTGATCCAAACAGATCCCTCCCGCTCATTGTCTGCTCTACCCCTCCACCGAGAACCAGAGCTGCATGACAGCAGAAGCTTCGCTTTATTCCCAGGGAACCCCCGGCCCGAACAGCGCCTCTCTCAGTGAGGTGCTGCACACAGTGACTATCTGCGGAACTGACAGACGAGGGGCTGGCTGGTTCTGCAGGGGCCAGGGATGTTAAGATTCCAGGTTGATTTTTAACCCGCCTTTCTTTTTGTCCATATAACAACAAACAGCAGCCTTTCTTGTTCACTCACTGTGCCTCGGGGCTTTCCACACACCATCTCCAACTCTGACATCACCCTGCCTGGCAGGCACTAGCATGGCCATTTCACAGATGAGAAAACTGAGGTTCAGAAAGGCGCACAGGCAAGGGCCTGAGTTGGGATTTGGAAATATGCAAACCTCCAACGCCACACTCTTTTCACTGATGCATGGGGACATGTATTGTGACAGGTGTGATGCATGTTCACTCAGCCAACAATTATTTACTAGGTGCCTACTTCATGCCAGGCACTGTGCCATCTGCTGGGGATGCAGAAGGGAGACGGATGAGGTCTGACATTTGGTGATAAGGGTGGAGGCAAAAAGCCCACAACACAGGTTTTCTGGTTGTGTTAGGGGCCATGCAGGTACCAAAGCTGGCTAAGTGCAGAGGCCTGCTGGGCAGGGAGAGGGTCGGGATGGGTTAAGGAAGGCCAGCCTGAGCTGGGGACATGTGAGCCGAGACGTGAATGGAGAAGTCAGCCAAGGGAAAATCTGCAGGAAAAGCATTCCAGGCAGTGGGCACAGCAGGTGCAAAGGCCTGAGGAAGGAGTAAGCTTGGCGCATTTTTTTTTTTTTTGAGACGGAGTCTTGCTCTGTTGCCAGGCTGGACAGCAGTGGCGTGATCTCAGCTCACTGCAACCTCCATCTCCTGAGTTCAAGCAAGTCCCCTGCCTCAGCCTCCTGAGTAGCTGGGACTACAGGTACATGCCACCATGCCTGGCTAACTTTTTTGTATTTTAGTAGAGAGGGGGTTTCGTCATGGCCAGGATGGTTTCAATCTCCTGAACTCGTGATCTGCCCATCTCGGCCTCCCAAAGCGCTGGTATTACAGGTGTTAGCCAAGGCCAACCTTGGTGTATTTGAAGATCAGAAAGCAAAATTATGGACCAGTGAGAGCGAGAGAGGAGCCTGGGAGGGGATGATGCTTAGGAGGCGCAGGGAGGGCCTGATGGCTAAGACCCTCTTTAGAGCCACCTGTGGACAGGCCCACCCCGGGAGGTGGAGGTCAGGAGTCTCACCGGGGCACTTGGCCAGCATTTCCTAAGATACCCAACTCATCACACAGGGTAAAGCGCATGTCATCTCTAGCTCACCAGCATGGCTACGCTGTACCCCCAGGGCATGGGATATACCTGGAGGGCCAGGGTGTAGGTGGCTCCCACCACAGCCCCAGGCACTCTGGAAGGCTGGGCATGGTCTCCAGGAGGGTGGAGAGCACTGTGGATCAGAGGAGGCTCTTAGAGATGCAGATGCCTGCGTCTGTTACAACCCGACCAAGACACTCCCAGCAGAAGGCCAAGGATCTGCGTTTTTCACCTGCTCCCCTAAGGACTGAGGCACAGCCAGGGCCAACCCCTGACCATCAGAAGAAAGAATATAGGTCTGAGGCTGGCCATGACTCCCTGGGGACCCCAGAGAGGCCTCCTTAAAGGAACATCCGCTCCTTTAAGTAATAACTACCAAGCTGGATGGTGGGAGGGAGACTGTGGGATTCAGTTCTACTTCCTGGTCACAGACAGAATGTTCTGGAGCTCAGGAAGAGCCCTGGCCAATCCACCCTACTCCCAGGCTCCCTCCACCCAGTTCCTCGCAGGAGTCCCCCGGCTTCCTGAGGGTGAGCGTAGGGACCTTCTGGCACCGAGCCCCAGCCATCGGCGTGGGCAGGGAGAGGCTGTCAATACCACTCTTCCTAAATTTCCTGGGTTTGACTTCCAACAATTCCTCCCAGTGACTACTCCCAGAAAAAAGAAACTGGCATTGCCCCGACCGCCGCTCTGTGCCAGCCCTGAACAAGGCCCTTTATCCAAAGCATCCTGCTTAATTTCAGCAACGGCCCTCTACGGCTGTGCTCACATCCTGATATGTCTGCAAGGACCCTGCGGTTCGGAGAGGCTGGCAGGCTGCAAGTCGCCTGGCAGGCAAGGCCCGGGGCTGAGACCCCAACTCAGATCCTTCCCCCAGGAGATCAGAACTGTGAGGTCTCCGCATCTCAGAATATTTCATTGACGCCACTTCTTGTCCTCACCCAGGATCCCAGGCCTACCCCAAATCTGAGCAACCTGATGTAGGAAGCAGGCGAGGGTATGTTCTGGGGTAGGCCATCCACAGTGCACGGCACACACAAAAAAACTATTCTTAAGTCTTCCTGGGCCTAGGAGGGACCGGGAATGTAGAAAGAAAGTGACCCAAACAGAAACGAGGAATCACGAGAAGCAGATTCTAATCCCAGCTCTGTTGCAATACACTCTGGCCTTGTGCAAGCCATTTTCTATTTCCTTCTCTGTAAAATGGGTCTAAACCTGCTTCTTGAAGATGGCAAAGGGATTAAATTGTATCATAAAACGTAGTTAAGAATCACTTATGTAGGGTTTTTCACCAGGGGCTGTCCTAAACTCTTTTCACATAAAAATGAGAGGCTCATTTCTTTTCTCACAATAACCACAGAAAGTGCATTCTATTACGATCCTCATTTTATAGATGAGGAGGCACAGAGAGGTGAAGCAATGTGCTGAGGGTCACACAGCTAGTGGACAGCACAGCTGTGAATCGAACCCCAGCAGTCAGGCTCCAGCCTGCTCTTCGCTGCAGAGTGCTTCCTCTTACTAAGGTGCTAACCAGTGGCACGTGACTGCAAAGCCATGTGGTGGTCCAGGAGTTCAAGGCACAGGCTTAGAAGCTAGGCCACCTGGTCTACAGCCAGCTCCCCTACCTGCTCGCTGTGTGCCCTTGAACAAGTTACTGTACCTCTCTGTGCTTCAGTTTCCTCCTCTGTAAAACGATAGAAATGCCCAGCCCATGGACTCAGAGCAGGGATTCAACTCGGTAGGGAAAGAGCTGTCCCTAGTTCTGCCCCTCACGTGCTCCGTGACTCTCAGCAAGTCATTTCTCCCCACCCCCGGCCTCAGTTTACACAAGTACCTAGTGACAGGCTAGAGGATCGGTGTTTCTGAACCCTGGCTGTCTGGGGAATCTACCGGGGGAAACTTTTTAGAAAACACCAGTTCTTAGGCTCCCACCTACACCAACAAAGTCAGGTCCCTCAGGGCGGGTGGGGCTCAGGTCAAAGCATCTGGAAAATGCACCCCCATATGGTAGGTCTTTAAGGTCAGGTCAGCTTGAGATTCTTAGACCCGTGTTAACAGGGAGGCCAGAGCTGCAGCAGGAAGTGCTCCCCACGCAGTGGGCTCACCCCCACTGCACCATCCTGGGGCAGGGCGCAGAGGGCAGAAATGTGGGTGAGCGGGCTGGGCCTCTAGACTTTGCCCTGGGGTGCAGTGCATGCTGGGTTGGGCTGTGACTCAGGAAGTGGAGAGCTGGGCCTAATGGGGCCGAGCAGGGTGTGTCACAGGTCTAGAGAGTGTGCGGAGCATGGGCCGCCCACCCTCCCTAACCCCAGAATGGAGGGTGAAAGGGGTGAGACCCATAGCTCCAGGTGCATCAGATGTGGCTACAGTGTGGAGCATCCTCGCCTTCCAGCTCCTAGAGGGGAGGCCTAGTCCCTGGGGTCAGGGGGACAGATGTGGCCCCTCCATCGTCACAACCTAGCCAGGTTCCGCTTTATGTAAATCAAGCAGCTGCCATGGGCCACATTCCAAACCAGCTGCCTCGGGCAGCTGCTGGGAGAAGGGAGCCAGGGCCACACTCAGCAAGGGGAGTGGCATGGCTGTGCCCTGGTGGCCTCCACTGTGCCTCCCTCCCACCACAGGGAGCGCCCCAGAGGTCAGTGTGGCAGGCCCTAAGGGCTTCCTGGAGGAGGCTGAGTAGGGCGAAAGGGCTCTTCTCTCTGTAGAAATGCCTTGGGCTCCTTTCCTTCTGCCTCTAAAGGAGAGAGAAGGGGTTTCCACACTGTGGCTCACCCTGCCATGTGCTGCATTTAGGACCAAAGCCCCTGGAGTCTGAGGCCTATACCTCCCATTTAGAAGCTGTGTGAACTTCAGCAATGACAACCTTTCTGAGTAGTATCTACCTCACAGGGCTGTGGTGGGATTAAGAGTTTATCAGACTAGGCGTAGTGGCTCATGCCTGTAATCTCAGCACTTTGGGAGGTTGAGGTGGGCAGATCACCTGAGGTCGGGAGTTCGAGACCAGCCTGACCAACATGGTGAAATCCCGTCTCTACTGAAAATACAAAAGTAGCCGGGTGTGGTGGTGCACGCCAGTAATCCCAGCTACTTGGGAGGCTGATGCAGAACTGCTTGAACCCTGGAAGCGGAGGTTGAGGTGAGCCAAGATGGTGCCATTGCACTCCAGCCTGGGCAACAAGAGAGAAACTCTGTATCAAAAAAATTTTTTAAAAAAACAGTTTATTGGTGCAAACCGCTGGGCACATGACAAGCATGATACCTGGTGGCTGTGCCTGGAACCTTTCTATCCGTGCACACCCTGACCCACTCAGCTGCTGCCGGGCTCACAGTGAAGGACCACTCATAGCGGCTCTGACAATCTATCTTTCCTACATCTCTGTGAAATGGGAGGGACTGCTGCCCACATTCTGCTGAGCGGGCAAGTGAAGGGACAGAGAACATAAGAGGCTTTCCCAAGGTCAGGGCTGAGGGAAGGGGCCAGGAAGGGAAAACAAGCCTCCCTCATCTCCCAGTGTTCCCCAGACAACGGCAGCTTTGTTCGGGGAAGAAGAGAAAATTCCTTTTGGAAACCCCTGCAGAGGGAGCCATGGGCAGTGGTCGGCAGTGGGACCTGGCCGCATCCCTGAGGTCAGCTGGAAAAGCAACAGGCATTGAAGCCGAGGCACTCATGGGAGCAGCTGTGCCTGTCTCGAGGGGGCCGGGCTCTGGGGAAGCCGAGGGGTCCTTACGCAGGACAGAGATGAAACTGGTCTTGTCGGCCAGGATCCACACCCCGAAGCCCAGGATCACTGCACCTAGGATCTGGAAGGAGAAAGGGACAGTTAAATGGGGAGCCAAGAGCAGATGAGAGCCCTCCCCCTGCCAGCTGTCCCTGCAACCCAAGTCAGGGTGGAGTGGGCAGGGCAGGGGGCCACAGAGGGCACCAGCTCCACCCTTCTCCAGCCCAGGGATACCTAGACGGCCTCAGGGATGTCCCACAGCCCAGCAAGCCAGACAGCAGGACCCTGGGCAGGGAGTCCCTCTTGCCCCCCTGCTCGCCCCTCTGCCACGTGTGACTCAGCCGAGCTTCCTGGTGCAGTCTCCTGCCAGGGGCATCCTTCCTGCTGCATCTCCCAGCCCTTTTCTCAGCTCATCCCTCCACCCACCCAGCTGAGGGCCCAGGAGCTTCCCAAACAAGACAGGCTCTGAGGAAGACCCTCCATGGACTTGAACATCAAAGTCCAACTCATCCCCAGGTCTAAGCAATGGGGCCACCTGCCACAGGAGCCTTCACTGACCCCCTCAGGCAGATTTAGGTACCCCCATTCTGTGGCAACCACTTAACAGTCATTCCCACTGGGTCTAACTGCTGTGATGGTTTCTCTGGCTAGACTGTGAGCCCCCTGAGGGCAGGGCTGGTTGGAGGCGGCTCTGCATCCCCAGCCGCTCTATAACACTGGGCGCTAAGTGGTTGGGGGAATGAATGAGCTCCTGAACCAAACTGCAAATGCAGGATTTGAAAGGAAAATGAAGGTTGGGCAAGGTGGCTCACGCCTGTAATCCCAGCACTTTGGAAGGCCCAGGTAGGCAGATCACTTGAGCCCAGGAGTTTGAGACCAGCCTGGCCAACACAGTGAGACCTCGACTCTACAAAAAATTTTAAAAATTAGCCAATGTGGTGGTGCATGCCTGTAGTCCCACCTACTGGGGAAGCTGAGGAGAGAGGATCACTTGACCCCAGGGAAGTCAAGGCTGCAGTGAACTGTTTATGAGACTGCACTCCAGCCTGAGTGACAGGGCAAGACCCCAGTCCCTATCCCACCAGAAAGAAAAATAAAATGAATGAGGGGTTACAAATAAGGACCCCAAGCCCAGGGATTCCCTGCTTCTCTCCCATCTACCAGGGCTGAGCTCATCTCCCCAGGTGGTGTCCCAGATCCCCCATCCCACAAAGCTGGCTAAGGCTGGGGAAGTGCTGTCGTCTGGGTAAAGACGCAGGTTCCCTTTGGAGGTGGGGGTGGCCCTGTGTCAGCCCACAAGGCTGGCCATTACCTGGGGTCTGGATTCGGGCCCACCTGGTGGATGGCCCATCTTGAAACTCCCACCTGTATCATCAGCCCCAGATTCCCACCTCAGCCATCATCCCATAATCTCAGGTCTGAGGTCAGCAGCTGCCATAGAGACCTGAGCCTGGGGCTGGCCTGGGCCCAAGGTCTCCATCAGCCTCATTCTATCATTATCAAAGATAAGAGCCCTGACTGGCCCAAGGCAGGAGGCACCTTGCCTCAGGGGTAACACAGGAGGGAGCACTAAAAACTCAGGAATCGAGATAAATAATATTTTGCAGCAATATTTTTAAAAGAAAATTAATGGCCGGGTGCAGTGGCTCACGCCTGTAATCCCAACGCTTTGGGAGGCCAAGGTGGGTGGATCACCTGAGGTCGGGAGTTCAAGACCAGCCTGGCCAACATGGTGAAACCCCATCTCTACTAAAAATACAAAAAATTAGCTGGGTGTGGTGGTGGGTGCCTATAATCCCAGATCCTCAGGAGGCTGAGGCAGGAGAATCACTTGAACTCAGGAAGCGGAGGTTGCAGTGAGCTGAGGTTGTGCACTCCAGCCTGGGCAACAAGAGTGAGACTCTGTCTCAAAAAAAAAAAAAAAAAAAAAAAAAAATTAAGTTCCGAAATCCATGATAAATGAACTATTAAACTGTGAAATAAAATGTTGACAGCATCAGTATTATTGACAACTCCTTTTGCCCCAGGGCCCAGGTGGCTCAGTGTGGGGGGCAGGGGGCTGCCTCTCTCCCCTTACCCTTGAACTTGCTTCCTTAGACCACTGTGGCTGGTGGCTACAACCACAAAGGCACGGTGACCACCCCACATCTACCCCCAGTGTCACCCACCAGAATCATCACGGAGGTCCTATCTGTCCTCTCCTCTCTCCCAGTGACATGGGCCTTGTAATCGTCCTCATTTTGTACACAGGGAATTTTATAGGAGGCCTTGATTTCATCCATTAGGGACTGGAAGCCAAACAGTGGCAGGTGTGCTGTAGGGATATCTGGGATCTGTCCTTGGCCTTCACCAAGAAAGCCAGTCTCTGGGGACAGAAAGGCCCCTGAGACACTGGGGAGGAGAAGGGTCTGCTGGAAGGTGGGTCCACCTTCGCCTGCACAGCTGGGGGAAAGCGGGGCTTTCCAGGACCCGGGAGTTTGGTTCCCCAAGACTCCTGCACCCCTTCCCAGACCGCCACCACCCCGCAGGACAGCGAGGCGGAGGCCAGTGCCCAGGCCCACGTCTGCTCCCTCTGCACCTCAGACCCACGTGGGCAGAGCCCCTGCTCCATTCCCTCCCACATTCACAGGATGGGGCAAAAGGGAGGACAGCTCCTACCAAGAAGGAGTGGCAGGCAGGACAGAAAATCTCCTCTGGGCACACATAATCCCAAGCAGATCCAAACCCCACACTACTCAGCTGCCTCCTCAACTTACCAAGAGGAACCCAGACAGCAAAGCCCCCATGGCCACCCCTTCAGTCCCCTGCAGGTCTGATGACCCCTGCCTGCTGGTCAGGTGTGGCTGAACCAGCCACGGGGCCGCGGCACAGGCAGGAAGAAGGCTGGGCAGCCTACCAGAATGGGTAAGGCACCATGGCACCCCCTTTTTCTCTGTGAACCAAGACTGGGGCTGCAGGGCACGCCCCATGTTAATCACTCCGCAGTCCTTCTCCAGTCCCCAGATGGGACTCAGCCAGGATCCGGGACCCTCAGGGCAGCGAGCGCCCCTCCCCAGCAGAGCCACAGCACCAGTGCCTCTGCATTTCTCTGGACCTGAGAAAAGTGGCCATTTGCTGGGGAGTCTGGAGTCCAGAGGGAGCACAGGCAAAGCTGTGCACGTGCGCATGCGTGCAGGCGCGAGCACACATGGCAGCCACGTGGGTTTTTCCAAACCACAAATCCAATCACCTGACCCCTCCCAACATGCATAAATCAAAGAGGCAGGCCAGCCTGGTCTGTGCCTGGGGAGGTGCACTCTGCCTCAACCCCTTGACCCCCTCCCCATAGCCACACCCAGAACCCCAGGAAGTCTTTGCTGACCTCCCCGACCAGGCCAAGAGCCTCATCTGCTTTCCCAGAAGCCTATCTGTTCCTAGCACCCCAACAACCGCAATTTTCCATGCATGTGAGAAGTTATTTGTTGGAGGCCCACTGCTCCCTAGGACACAACCTCCGGATGTATAGCAATCAAGGAGGGCTCTTCCGTCCTGAACATCTGAAGATACTGAGTGTCAGATACACGTTTGCTGAGGAGTAAACAAGCCTGCTCTGCCTCCTCCAGCCTTCTGCTTTCCCTGTCACCCTCCTGTCACACAGGCTCCCCCTCTCCCGCTCCAGCATCCTGATGGGCCCTCCTGGGCCCTGGCACATGGACAGTTAACACCTGGCTCCTGCCAGCTCCCTGGAGGAGCCAATACGAAGGCCAAGCCTTGGCCAGAGGGCAGCTTTTCCAGTCCCTGGTTCCATAGGGCAGCCTGGGAGCAGGACAGAAAGGGACACCCTGGCCAGCACCACCAACCCCACTCCCTTTCTCTACTAGGATCTCACCACCCCCTGACCGCATGGAGGAAAGTTTTCATAGCCCTGAAACTCAAGCTCCTTGTGACCTCCTAGGCTAGATCCCAGGCCCCTCTCTCTAGACTCTAAAGCCCCCAGGGATAGAGCTACAGCGCTCCTCTCTCCCCTACCCGCCGGTCCTGGTCTCTTGGCCTTTATGCTGAGTCTCAGCCCAGACAGCAAGTGTTTGCCAGGAAAGCTTGCCTTTGCCTGCAAGGGCAGCTGTTTCCCAAAGTCCTAGGGCAGCCAGGAGAGACCTGACCGCCAAGCTGGGGAAGCCCAGCCCGGCCCGGGGTGGGTTCCAGCGCTGGCTGCCGTGAGCAGAGGAACAAGCCACAGTGGGGCCTCATAGGGTCCTCCAGGAGGCAGCCAGGGTGGACAAAAACAGCCCTGTGCCAGGGTTGCTTGTGCGGGCACATGCGTGTGTGCATACTTGTGTGCGGGTGCCAGGAACACACGTGTACATATCTGTGCCTTGGGTTAGAGTTAGGGAGGGGAATTTTAAAAGTTTTTTTTGTAGAGAAACAGGGTCTTGCTATGTTGCCTGAGCTGTTCTCGAACTCCTGGCCTCAAACGATCCTCCTGTAATCCCAAAGCACTGAGATTACAGGCATGAGCCGCCATAACTGGCCTGAAGGGGAATTTGGAATGATTCTTTTTTATTTCCCAAACTTCCCTGAACTATGTAACTTGTAATGTAAAACCCCCCCCTCCCCAAACAAGTAATTCATATCTACCATAGAAAATTTGGAAAATACAGAGATGCATAAAGAATAAAATCAAAGTTCCCAGGAATCCCAAAGTTAACATTCAGAGGGATTTTCTTCTCCTCTCAAAAATGCTCACTTTTTATGAATAGGTACATTTAAAAATTTGGATCATAATAAACATCCTACTGTACAATCCTATTTTTTTTAACAGTATAGGGTAAACTATCAACATGGAGAAGCCAGTGCCGCCAACACTATTCCGGGGCTATGAAGGCCTCTCCAGGGCACTGCTCCCCCCACGACACACTCACACTCACACACACCCCACCATCCCCGCAACTCCAAGGCAAGAGGCATCTGTGCCAGGCCAGAGAGGAAAACCAAGACCCCAGGAAAACCAGCAGTCAGTGTCCACAGAGCTGACATCTGGATGGCCCGTGGCTTGGGGACCCAGTGAGGCCAGCTGGGTTGGGTCTGGGGAGGGAGGTATGTGTCCTTCGCTGGCCCACTCTTGTTCACCCTGTGAGAGCTCAGGGAGATACCTCCCCACAACAGGGACAGGGTGTCATAGGGGCAACTGGGGCCTGGAACGGTCAAAGGTCACTTTTTGTAGATTAAACAGGGTCTTGCTATGTTGCCCAACCTGTTCTTGAATCCCTGGCCTCAAACAATCCTCCTGTAATCCCAAATCACACGGGCAGGGTGGGGGCCAGGACAGGACTAGGGAGATGTTAAGAGGCTTCTTCCAGCAGCTCCTGCTGTGGAGTTAGGGGGATGCCCAGGGGCTCTCCTCGTCCTCCCCATCCCCATTTACAGCCCTGGCTAGCCCAGGCTTCCGGTTTTCTAGGAGAGGGGAAGGCCGGGTCAGGATTATAAAGCTTTGTCAAAGGACCAATCGGGAATGCCAGGGAATCTCCTCGCCGCCCCCACCAGGTTCCATTGAGACAGTCCATCCTCAGTCCCCACCCACCAAACCTTCCCAATCCCAGCCTGGTCAACGCTGAAGGGCTCAGGCTGGGAAGCCCCTGGGAAGAGAATCTCTCGGAGGCAGTCAGGATGGTACGGGACAGTCAGGGTGGCATGGGACATACTTACAAAGAAGATCAAGTTGAAGAGGAAGAGAAAGTATTTGGTGACTTTGATACAGGCTGAGCCCATCCTGCCAGTCCTGGAACTCCCTGGGGGAAGACAGAAGGCAGGCAGGCCAGTGAGGGGATCATCTCGGTTTGCCCTTGCAGCAGCCCCAGGAGGTGAGTTCTAACCCTGCCCCTGCCTTGCAGGACGCAGAGCCCCAGAGAGGTTAGACCACTAGCCTAAAGCCACATAGCTAGGAAGTGAGGTCCCATGAGCAGTCTCGTGGGCCAGGTACTTGATGCTTGGCAGTTAGGATCTGGGTCAGACACTGCACTGGGGCTGTGGCTTCTGGGAGCAAAATGGTAGAGGGAGACCCTCGCTCCGCACCTCCGTGGCCCAGGCTCTGAAACTTGCACGGATGGACTCTGGCTGAAGTCAGGGGGCCAGGAAGTTAGTGATGCATTGACAGACACAGAGGTGAGACCTGTGCTGGTTCACAGACTCCCTCTGGAACTAGGGGCTGGGAACTGTGGGGGCTGCCAAGGTGAGAAGGGGAATTCTGGCTTCTCAGAAAATGGGCTGAGTGTCCTGGCTTCTTATTACAGAGGCAATAAACATGCATTGTAGAACACCCAACAGAAACAGAACACCAGAAATCAAACAAAATGTAGCACACCCCAGCAATTAAAAATTGTCATCACTTTAGAAGCTATAATTCATATGTATGTGTGTTTGTGTGTGTGTATAACAAACGGTTCTAAACAAAATTGGGCTCATTCCGTACAGCGTTTTGTGGTCTTTTTTTCATTCTATAATCTTCACTCTCTATGTGCTGATGAAATGCTCTTCTACAACACCGCTTCACATGGTACATGGGATTCCATCCTATTTGCCAGTACTGATTAACATTTGGGGGCTCACAGAGTGCCCCAGAAAATTCATGTGTAGTTAGCATTGTGTGATGCTAATAATTTCTGGGAATTCATGGGCCTCATGAAACCCATTCAGGAAGCCCAGTGGCCCCAGGTTAAAGTCCCAGAGGTGCCATCCCATAAAGCATTTCACCAACACTCTAAGATTGGACACACAGGTTGTTTCCAAGTTTTCAGTCTCTCCAATGACACAAGCCGTGCTTCTGAGATGACACAAATCATGCTTGAGCACGCTGTGCCCCTCCACTCCAAAAGACCCCAGGTGAGGGGAGGACCCCGGAAGCAAGAGGGAAGCTGACTGCCTCACCGTGACTCTGAGGCCAGAAAATCCAGGAGTGTCCACCGCCAGCCTTCAGGCCCTGTGGGGCCAAGGGAGCCAGCACCGCCGGGCAGCTGGGGCCTGGACAGCTGGCCTGGGACAGCTGCATGGGCAAAGCTGGGCTAGGGGGTGGCGGGGAAGGCACCAGGCCCACTTGCGTTTCCCTGCCTTATGGAGGGGGAAGGGCAGGCCACAGAGCAAAGGGAAGGGAAAGCCCGAGGCTCGGGTTTCTTGAAAGTCCGCAATTTCCCCGGCTACACGTAGGTTCCCTACTCTTTTTTTTTTTTTTTTTTTTTTTTTTTTGAGACAGAGTCTTGCTCTGTCACCCAGGCTGGAGTGCAATGGCACAATCTCGGCTCACTGCAACCTCCGCCTCCTGGATTCAAGCTATTCTCATGTCCCAGTCTCTCAAGTAGCTGGGATTACAGGTGCTCTCCACCACACCTGGCTAACTTTTGTATTTTTAGTAGAGACATGGTTTTGCCGTGTTGGTCAGGTTGGCCTCGAACTCCTGACCTCAGGTGATCCACTGGCCTCAGACTCCCAAAGTGCTGGGATTACAGGAGAGAGCCCCTGCGCCCAGCCCCTACTCTTTTCTGGACATGTTAACAATCAATAATATTCTATTCTCCTTGTCAAGTGGGAGCTCAGCTTCCACTTTATATACCTCCAGTGACAGGGAAGGTGGCTACTGAGGAGGGCTCATGACCTCCCAAGGGGTCCAGTCCAGTTTTCCTTCCCCTAACAGCTTTGTTAGAAGTTTTCTTTAACTGCCTTTCTAAAGGGCAGATTTGGGAGGTACCACATGAAGCAAAGCTGCCCAAGTTAGGAAAAAGCCACCCGGGTGGTAGTGAGCTCCCCATCACAAGCAGCATGGAAGCGTCTAAAAAAAATACTCATGGGGGATTTAAGTGCTATGTAGGGAGATGCGACAAAATGGCTCTTCCAGTCTTGGGGGGGTCTAAGGCGTGGGTCTGAGAATTGCAGAGATGGCATTGACTCAGGAGCCAGGGCAGTGCACCCTGGGACCCTCCCTAGGGGCCTTCTCTAGACCTAGAGAGGAGAAAACATGACTTCCCCGTAGCCAGAAAGCCAGAGACCTTCGATGCCCAAACCCCATCCTGGCCTAGGAAGGCCCCTGGGGTCTGCAGTACATCAAGGATAGCTGTGGTCTTTGCTCTCTCTTACCTCCCAGCACAGAGCCTGAAATACTGCAGGCACTTCCCAAACGTCAGGAATAAGACAGCAAGAAAAGAGAGATTCTCTCCCAAAGCGAGGTGGCGTCTGTTTTTCTTTCCTCTCACAGATCTGCTGTGTTAGGGCCTGACCAGGTCTCCTCCCAGTAAGCAGCACAGGGCATCCCCCAAGAGACCAACCCAGGCTCAGTGCCCAGGCAGTAACAGCTAAGCTACCCTTCACCAGAAGAACGTCCTCTAACTGCAGTCCAGAACTAACTGTGCCCCTTGGCACCGGGGCCACTGGCATCCTTGCGAAATTGGAGAAGTGCGGAAAGAGCTCTTTGGCAACCCTGAGTCAGACGCATGGTGTTGCAGTCTCAGAAAGTCCGGGAAGGGGGTTTCTACACTTTCCAGCTCCCACGTCCTCTGCTCAGCCTTGCCGGGGCGGGGGCATGCAGCAAAGGATAGCTTTTAGAAAAGAGTAAGTATAGACCGGGCACAGTGGCTTATGCCTGTAATCCCAGCACTTTGGGAGGCCAAGGCTGGCAGATCACCTGAGGTCAGGAGTTCGAGACCAGCCTGGCCAACATGGTGAAACCCCATCTCTACTAAAAATATAAAAATTAGTTGGATGTGGTGGTGGGTGCCTGTAATCCCAGCTACTCAGGGGGCTGAGGCATGAGAATTATTGAATCCAGGAGGTGGAAGTTGCAGTGAGCCAAGATCATACCATTGCACTGCAGCCTGGGCAACAGAGCAAGACTCTGTCTCAAAAAAAAAAAAAAAAAAAAGAGTAAGTATGGGGTCTGTGAGGGAGAAGGTGGCCACCAGGGAATAGCAAACACTACAAGTGGCCATTTTCAGACAACATCCCCCTTCCTCCTCACAACCGGCCCAGGAAGTGAATATCCCTATCCCTGGCAGACCAGAGGCTCACACAGGTTCAGTAACGTGCCCCAGTCACACAGCTCATAAGCTGCAGTGGTTTCCAGAGCCCAGGATCTTTCTTCTATGAAGTGGTCCTTTCTGGGCAACAGCTGGGATCATAAAGGGATCTCTAGGGATGGCTGGGTTTTCTTTGTCCAGTTAGGTGTGAGGACAAAATGCTCAGAGGAGCTCTGCCCGGAGGGCAAGGGGGAGGATGGGAACCTCGTCGCCAAGGCAGACGTGACTGGGCTGGTATTTCCGTGATATTCCAGACCCTGGGCAAGCTTGGCTGGTCCCTTGGTCACACACAGATTGTGTCAGGCATTGAGCTAAGCTCTTCAGCCCTCTATGTGCAAACAGAGGCACCGAGAGGAGAAGGAGCCTGCCCAAGGTTACAAGTAGGAGGACCGGCAAGGTCATGGCCCAGGCCGCCTGGCCCTTATACCACCCGTGGGCTCCATCCCACACAGGAGGCAGCTGGGTAGGTCCAGATGCAGCCCAGCCAAGCGAGACAGACCCAGAGGGTACCTGGACATCACTCGAGGGAGAAGATGGTGCTGCTACCTGGATCCTGGGTGGGTGGCTCCCAGGCAAGCTGGCCAAGATCCAGAAGACAAAGTCTTCCTGCCCTGCAGGTATAGATGTTTCTGCCTCACAGCGGCAGGGAGCAGAGGGTGAAGGACATTCTCCACACTCGGCAGGAGATGGTCAGTCCCACACAAGCAAGGGATTCAGCTCGGCCCTCAGCGGGGACACAGCCAGGTCACCCACAATGGGCTGTGGCATCAACTTCAAGGAATCCACAACCACTGCCGAGCTCCAAGGGGCACCCGAGGTTGGATTCAGAGGGCCAGGGGTTATGCCCGGCTCTGCCCTCCCATGCCGAGAGCTGCGCCTCAGTCTGCCATCCATGAGACAGAAATAAGGGTTGGTGTGGAGCCAGGGTTGTAAACCGCAGTCTGCAGACCACCCTGGCCCCCTGCCTGTTTTTTATACAGCTTCTGAGCTAAGAACAGATTTCATATTTTTATATAGTTAAAAGAAAAATGAAAAGATTCTTTAAGGCATGAAAATTACATGGAATCTCAATTTCTGCTTTCATAAATAAAGTTGTATTGGCACATAGCCCTGCCTACTGGCCTAGCTGGCTCTTTACAGAAAAAGCCTGCTGGCCCCAGTATAGGGGATCAAATGGTGTGCCCACAAGTGCCTGTAAGAGGCAGCAGGGCGCAGGACCACCCTCAACGTGGGATCTTCGGGGAAAGAAAACAGCCAGCTGTCTGGCAGGCATTGATTGTAATTTAGAGAGAGAAGACACAGAATCCCCAGACAAGGGTTCAAATCCTGGCTCTGCCAATGTGTGGCCACAGAGGAGGGACATCCGGGGCCTCATTCATCTCCTTGGAGAGTGGAACTCCCAACTGCACCCCCGTCCTGAAGAGGGAGTGAGGTCAGCGCCTGGCACAGTCGGGACTTGGTGACCCGGAGCTGGGGCTGCGTCTGTGTCATCACCATCAGTTGGCTCAGTACTTGAGGAAGAACTGAGGGATGAGGATTTAATTTACAGATGATATTAAGCCAAAAGAATGTCCTCCACTGTTACGCTTTCTTGTGTATACTTTTGGTAAACATTGGAGAGTCGCCCAAGCTTTCCTGTGTTAAAAACACCGACAACTAAAGGGAATGAGGTGCAGGCACGCCTTATGGAAACTTCCAGAACCGTCTCAGAGAGCCATGAGCAGCAGGATGGAGGTGCTGCTCTTCATTGTTGTTTTGAGACAGTCTCGCTCTTGCCCTGTCACCCAGGCTGGAGTGCAGTGGCACGATCTTGGCTCATGGCAACCTCCGCCTCCTGGGTTCAAGTGATTCTCCTGCTTCAGCCACCCAAGTAGCTGGGATTACAGGCATGGGCCATCATGCCCCACTATTTTTTGTATTTTTATTAAAGATGGGGTTTTACCATGTTGGCCAGGCTGGTCTTGAACTCCTGACCTCAGGTGATCCACCCACCTAGGCCTCCCACAGTGGTAGGATTACAGGCGTGAGCCACCAAGCCTGGTGAGGTGTTGATCTTATGTTACACTTTGCAGCAGGTGAAGTGACCATTTCTGAGCAACTATAATTTTCATTGACCAAATATATCATTTTATGCCAAATCAGTTTGTATAATAAAATTATTATATTAATATTTTACCAACATCTACTCATCATTTAACGCTCACCTCAGAAATCACCACCTCCAGGAAACCAACTCCAGCCAGCCTTGCCATCACCGCCTCTGCCACCCCCGACCCCCAAGACACATGCTGGTTTAGGGGCACTCCCCCTCTCCTTCCTTCCAGTGGCACTAGAGACTGGAGCAGCTGCCTGAACAGGCTCTGGCATCAGACTGCCTTGGGTTTGAATGCAGTTCTAATGCCTCCTAGCTGTGTGACCTTGGACAAGTGACTTAACCTCTCTGAGCCTCACTTTACTCATCTGTGAAATGACAAAAATAAAACCTATTTTTTAGGCCAGGTACAGTGGCTCATGCCTGTAACCCCAGCACTTTGGGAGGCCAAGGCAGGTGGATCAGGAGGTCAGGATTTCAAGGCCAGCCTGGCCAACATGGTGAAACCCCATCTCTCTACTAAAAATACAAAAATGAGTAGGGTGTGGTGGTGGGTGTCTGTAATCCCAGTTACTCAGGAGGCTGAGGCAGAGGAATTGCTGAACCCTGGAGGCGGAGGTGGCAGTGAGCCAAGATCACGCCACTGCACTCTAGCCTGGGGGACAGAGCGAGACTTCATCTCCAAAAAAAAAAAAAGAGAGAGACAAAAAAACCCCACAACTCTATTTTGCAGATTTGTCCAGACATTAAATTAGATCGTATGGGCAAAATGCCTGGCACACAGTGGGCTGTGGATAGATGGCCGTTCCTATAATGCATGCTGTGGAGTCATTTGCTACTTACATGTCCATTTCCCCTGAGGACTGTGATACCTTGAGGGGGAAGACTATGTTATTTATGAGAACAAGGTAGACTCCCAACAAATGTTGCCAAATGAAAAACTGGTTAGATGCAGGGGTGGATGGGTAGGTAGATGGACAGGTGGATGGACAGACAGATGGAGGGACTGCCATGAAGAACACCAGGACTTTCAAGTGCTCAGCCACCTGAAGGCAGTCTGAGATCCACTGTCCATGAGTCTGTAGGGGCTGGTCTCAGGCCTCTTCTGTCCTTGCCTGCAAGGTGGGTGGGGGGTGGGTGAAGCGCTCAACTCTGGGCCAGCTCTGAATGCCAGGATCTGCTGCCAAGCCTCCCTGGAGACCAGCACTCCAGGACTCTAAATGCTGTAGGAGCCGGAGGCGGGGAATAAATGGTCCCTCCACTCACCAGGTGGCTCAGACTGAACACCCGAGAGCCATGCTCGGGTCTTCACCTTCTTCGCCCCACAGCCCATGTGTGTCCCCTCCAATCCGCCTCTCCTCCCGGCCCAGGACTCACCTTCCACGAAACCAGCACAGCTGGTCACAGGGCCCACTTCTGCCCTCACCCACGCGTCGTCCACACGGCAGCAGGGAGGACTCTGAAAAACATGACCCAGATCTTGTCACTCCTGTCTGTGACTCTCCAAAGGTGATGAAGACATATTCACTATAAATCCAGGCTCCCTGTGTGGCCAGCAGGGCCCCACCTGGGTTGCCACTCCTCCATCCTCTTCCCTGCCACAGCTCACGTGGCCTCTTTCCTGTTGTCCTGGTGTATCAGGCCCTTATACCCACCTGAGGGCCTTTGCAAAAGGGTTTCTCTGCCAGGATTACTCTTTTCCCATATTCCCCTGCAGGCCTTGGCTCAGAAGGCTGACGTCCCTCCTTCCGGAGGCCCTCCCTGAACATCCAATCTATTCAGAAGGCCTTAACTCCAGCTGTTCGTTACAATCAACAGAGGCCATGCCCAGGCCCCCCGCCCCCACCAAGTCATCGGGATCTCTAGGGGTAGGGCTGGGCTCCCCAGGAGACTCGAAGGAGCAGCCCAGATCGTTACACGGCACCCTCACTGCAGTTAGCCCATTTGTTCACTAGTGTGTCTACATCTGCCACTAGAATACGGGCTCCTCAAGGGGAGGGGCTGCCCCTGTCCCACTCACCCTGTGTCCCACAGCCTAGAACAGTGCCTTGTGAATAAGCAGCTCTCGGTGTGTATTTTTAGGAAGCAAGAGAGAACAGAGAGGTCTAGAGAGAACAGGAAAGTTTCGTAGACCAGCACTGACCCTGCAGCTGGAGGTTTCTGATCCTTACAATGATATCGCTGGATTGGGGTGGAGATGGGTTGCTTCCTCCTAAGGTAGGATTTTAAAAAATATATATATTTTTGAGACAGGATCTCACTCTGCTCTGCCGCCCAGGATGGCGTGCAACGGTGTAAACACAGCTCACTGTAGCCTCAACCTCCTGGGCTTAAGCGATCCTCCTGCCTCAGTTTCCCATGGAGCTGGGACCACAGGTGCACGCCATCATGCATGCCTGAATATTTTGTAGAGATGAGGTCTCACCTTATTGTCCAGACCTGTCTCAAATGTGTGGGCTCAAACAAGGATTTTAATCTCCTTTAGGTCAGAAAAGCTGACGAAAGCTGTGAACCCTCCCTAGAAAGATGCACGCAGATGGGCAGGCACATGCTTCGTTCCAATTTCAGGAGGTCACAGGCCTTGGAAAGCCCACCTAGGGGCCAAGGCTTTTTCTGTCCCCAACTCCTAAATGCCCTAGAGTGGTGGTGCCCAGCCTTGGCTGCACACAGGAATCACCCCAGGAATTCTAAAGGTTGTTGATGCCCGGCCCCCACTGCCAGAGATCCTGACGAGCTGCTCAGGGTGCAGCCTGGGCATCAGGGTTTCTTCAGTTCTTCGGGGGGGTTCCAGTGTGCTGAGACCTACTACCATGGCTCCATCCCTCACACAGGCCAGCCCCTCTTCTCCTCTGGGGTGCAGGCAGGCATGGGGTTTCTGGTGCCACAGCGCCTGGCCAGGGAGAATCTGCCTGGCATTCTGGCATCTGAAAAACAGTGTCACATGGAGCTTCCTGTACCATCTTCCAACCTTCACTGCCTCAGGGCTCCTTCCAGTCCAGTCTGTTACCCCAGAGCAATATCACTGTGCATGAGACCTTTGAGATCACTGTATTTTTCAGAGGAGCCAGAGAGAGCAAGAGGTGGCAGATGGCACAGCAAGCTCAGGCTAAGCATGAGGTGGAGAACTTAAGATTCCCAGAGTCCAGAGCTCCTTTCTCTACCTGTGGCCCCGCCCCTGCTCATTGGGGCTCCTGCGTGGGAGGGATAAGGAGCACTGGGCTCGGAATCACACAGCCGGCCGTTGGCTCCCAGCCCTGGCTCTGCCGGGTGTCTGCCACAGGACCTCAGGAAACCCTGCAGAACTGCTCCCTTATCCACAGATGGGAATGCTAACCCCGCCCACCCATCACGGGCATGAAGGTGAATCACCATCAGGCTAGCGCATAGTAGGGTGCATCCATGATGGTGCCTGGCCCTCTCCTCCCACTCTCCCTACCTAAAGATGCCACCTCCGCCACACCTTGCCACTGTGCCTCAGCTTTCCCACCTGTGAAATGAACTTAATGATGTGTTGTGGTCAGGCTTAGAGAGTTTATATCTATAAAGTGTCCGGCACCCAGTAAATGTCAGATAATCTTACCAACTATGATGATGCTGATTATCTGGAAAAGTTGTTGCTTTCTTAACCAACAGTCTGCTGCCCTCCGAGGCCTGATCCAGCCTCCAGCAATGTTCCCAACCTGGAGAGGCTCTGTGCCAGCAGATGACCACTGCTGCTCCTGGGTGAGGAGCTGGGGGACAAGCAGGACCAGGCTGGGCTGCCTAAGGAAGGAGGAGCCTCTGCCCCTAGCCTCCAGGCTGTGCCTCCTGCCTGCAACTCAGAGGTCCAGCCAGTTTGGTGAGTTGGGCATCCGATCCCATGGGAGCTCAGTCTGCCCAGTCGAGCAGAATGGAGAGAGAAGTCCTGACCTGGCTGTTGTGCCCTGGATGCCAGCCCATCCACAGGCACTCCTCCTGCAAGCTGGTTCTTTGGCCACCAGCTCTCTGGTCCTCTGGACTTTGTCCTGATCGCCCACAGGAAGAGGCTGGGCACAGAGGGCTGTGTTTGTTTTCATGTTTGACAGGTGATACGTTTCCTGAAACTCCGCTGACACCAGGCCTGGCTTTTTTACCTCCCACTCTCTTGCTTTTCAATCTCTAATCTTATTTTTATTGTTGATATTAACCCCCACCCACCAGAAGAAAAAATAGCTGCTACTCTGAGCGACAGGAGAAGAGTGAGCTTGAAGCGGATTGAGGGCCTTTAAGACCTCGGCTTGGGCCAGGAGCAGTGGCTCACACCTGTAATCCCAGTACTTTGGGAGGCCAAGGAGGGAGGATCACCTGAGGTCAGGAGTTTGAGACCAGCCTGGCCAACATGGTGAAACCCCATCTCTACTAAAAATACAAAAAATTAGCTGGCATGGTGACGTGTGCCTGTAATCCCAGCTACTCAGGAGGCTGAGGCAGGAGAATTGCATGAACCCAGGAGCCAGAGGTTGCGGTGAGCTGAGATCACGCCACTGCATTCCAGCCTGGGCAATAAGAGTGAGACTCTGTCTCAAACAAACAAAAGCATAGGCTTCAATCACAGCTCTGCCGCCTCCTAGCTGTGTGAGCTTCAGCAAGCGAGTTACTAAACCCCTCTGAGCCCCACATTCCCAACTCTAACGCTAAGGTCCTGGTGGGATCCCCACCTCGCAGGATTGCTGGAGGAGTGGGAAATGACATGGGAGGAGCTTTGGGGTCACTCTCAGCTCCTCACCACACAGTGAGCAGATCCTGCCATTACCACCACCAAGGCTGGAAGAAACACGTCCAAGTCAGACCTTCCCAGGAATCACAGGATTTCAGAGCCCAAAGCGCCTTCCTGTTTGTCTCAGAGATTAAGGAAGAGCCCCTGTCACATGATCCCATGAACCAGTGAGACAGGCTCCCTCTATCCTGAGATGGCTGGGATTGACCCCAGAGCTGGGACTGACACCTGACATTTGGGGAAAGGAGGTCAGGGGGACAAGAGCAAGGCAGGCCAGCAGCTCTCGTGTATTATGCCATTACCCACTGCAACCTCCATAGCACCCCCCATTATTATTAAACAAGAGATTACTGAGAGATTATTATCCCCATTTAACAGATGGAAGGACTGAGACTCAGAGGTTCAGTGACTTGCCTAAGGCCACACAAGTGGCTGAGCCATGATTAAAATTCAGGTCTGACTTTAAAGTTGCTTCATCCTCACCTGCTGCCCGAATGAACAAGGTAAATGGCAGAGCCCGCTCCACCCCCACTTCCAGACCTCTGCCTTCTGCCTGACCCCCGCACCCTACCCCAGTTCCCTGAGGTCTGACTCTCAGCTTCCTATCAGGAAGGAAAAGAGCAGCTCCACCAATCCTAATTGGGACATTCCTTCAGTTTGGCTGATGAGGCTGACAGACGTGGCCCTTATCAGGAGGTTTTGCTTTGAAACCCCAGCAAAGAGACTGGAGGGCCTTTGGGTGAAGAAGGGGCTTGCTCTGACATGAGAGTGCAGAGTGGAAACCAGCAGACACCTGGAGCCCTCCAGCATTCCCACCTGGACCCCATGCAGCCAAAGAATCAAGTTGAGGCTGAGCCATAGCCTCTGACCTCTTGCTTTCCACGGCTCCCTTGCTTGACTGTTTTGGCTTCTTAGCCGGCTGCTTGGGTCACAGACAGTCCCCACTCCCTTCCGGTGCTAGGTGCCAAGACTCACACACTCAGATTCACAGTGCCAGAATGGCCTTTGACATCACTAGCTCAGTCCCCACTTCTCAGATGAAGAGACTGATGTCCAGAGAAGACAAAGAACCCCCACCCCCAACGCTTCTGGGGAATTTGTATGTTCAGTGTGTACACTGGGGGATAGGGAGGGGATTGGTTAGGGCAGTCGGTGTTTCTCAACTTGTTTGGCATCATAATACACATTGAGAAGTGTATCTATTTGTTCAGTGCACTGGGACAGACAGATAGAACTACATCTGGCTTGAGGTTACTAGCCAGGGCTCTGTTCTCAAGGGCTGCAGAGATAACCATCTCAATAGCTCATTGATCGGAAAGCTCTAACCTAGAGGGATATTTAGGAGCTAAAGAGAGGCTGCAAGAAGTCCCAGATTCCAGAGGCCCTGACAACAGGATCCAGATTACCAGGTGGGCTCTCGGGGATCAGCCACCTTTTGAGGCCCTCTCCCCCGTGCCACAATTAGAGGCGGAGTAAGGAAGCAGATCATAGTATGGGCCCTGAGAGAGACCTAAATTCCAAATCTCATTTTCAGCATCCACATGACCTCTGCAAGCTGCCTACCTGCACTGAATCTTGGTGTTCTTATCCGTAAAATGGGCTTTCTAGGACCCTCTAAGAGGAAGCCAGAATCCCAAAGATATAAGCAGAATCCCAAAGTGTGCCAAACTCAGAGATATAAGCATGACAGAGGCAGAGGATTCTGGGAGGAGGTCCTGTTAGGCCCCACAGCAAGAAAGTCACATAGAGATTGTCCCTGGAGGCATGGGATAGACACAGGTTTCATGCAGACTGCCCCAGGGAGGTCACCAGCCCCCGAGAATTTGAATGAGTTTGGGCAGAGGGAAGACTGAGGAGCAAAAGGAACATTCATGAAAGCATCCTCGATGGGAGTGTTGCTTCACTGATCTCATCTCATTCAGTCTCCAAACCCCAGGCAGGATCACTGGGATTCAGGAGGGTGGTGGCACTGGCCCTGGTCACACAGAGGACCGTGGTGCAGCTGAGCTCTGCCCTCGAGACTCTCTGACTCTGGAGCTCAATATCCTACTGACTTTGTGACATTGCTTCCCACCACCAAGGCAATCTCAAGGCAGGGAGGGCAGACACTGCAGCCAGGTGTTAAAGGGGCAAAGCCCTAGTCCCAGGACTATGAAATCAGAACATCCAGGGGTGGGGCCAATCACCTGCAGGTTTAGCAAACACACAGCATTTCCGAAATCTCTCCCTCCACCAGCCAGCCACGAAGGAGGTGGACACAGAGGGCCGAGCTGAAACAGCAGGAAATGAAGCCAGGCCTAGCCCTTAGAGGGAACCTCAGAGGGAACCGCACACTCTCCTCTTAGAATAAACAGCTCATGATCCAGAGGGCCTGAGGGGCTATCCTCTCAGGGGGCTCCCAAGTGGCCCTTCTGTGCTCAGTTTCCAACCTGAGCCACCATCCACTGCAGTTCACCAAATCCCCACTCCAGGCTGGCCCAGAGCTGGAGAGAAACAGGAAACAGGTGACTCCGACCCATCCCTGCCCTCAGGGAGCACCGTCTGGAGAGGCAGAGACATGAAAGTGAGCAATTATGCACCAGCATAGTCACAAAGCAGCCTGCTGACTCCACCTCCCTCCGAAGGACAAGAGAGGCTCTCTAGAACAGACTCAAGTGTTTAACAGTGACAAAAGCGAACATGTTTGCATGATTACTAGCTAGAGATTGTGCCAAGCACTTTACGTGGCCCAGTTTATTCCTGCAATCGCCGTGTGAGGTAAGCACTGCGTATCACCCCATTGTACAGCTGCAGAAACTGAGACTCAGGGTGGTCAAGGGCCTTGCCCAAGGTCACCTTGCTGGTAGAGCAGAGAGTTGAACCCCCACAGTCTGACCCTCCCAGGGCCCCTGAGCTTTACTGTCACACCTTGCTGCCTGCAGAAACAAAGCTGTAAATGACAGGTAACGAAAATTACCCACCAAGGCCTGGCCTAGCTTACTTGGGTTTTATAGCCCAGCTTCTGAACCCAACCAACTAAAGACACTCTAGGGGAACACAACCAACTGTGAAGACACTCTGGGGCAACACTAGGCACCAGCAACCAGCTTGCACAACCATCCCAGAGCCTAGCCAGCCAACAAAAAAGGGTGTGGGCTCTAAGTAGGGTGATTAGAGAGGGAGGGAGACTCTAATCAGGGACCTCACATGGCAGCAGGCAAGCCCTTTGCCACCTCATACCCTCCCCAGGCACTGAGCTCAGGAAGGTGGAGACAGGGCTGCTGAAATGCCACCTCCTCAAGGCAGCCTTTCCAAAACATTGTCCGGCACAGACCCTCAGCAGCACCATGTGGCGGCCCTAATTATCTCATCATGGGAATTTAGGATGGACATCTGACAGATGTGGCTCAAACCTTGGTTCTGCTTACCCTTTCTTTTCTGTTTATTGAGACAGAGTCTTGCTCTGTCACCCAGGCTGGAGTACGATGGCATGATCTCGGCTCACTGCAACCTCTGTCTCCCGGGCTCAAGCGATTCTCCTGCCTCAGCCTCCTGTGTAGCTGGGATTACAGGCACCCACCATTATATCTGGCTAATTTTCGTATTTTTAGTAGAGACAGGGTTTCACCGTGTTAGCAAGGCTGGTCTCGAACTCCTGACCTCAAGTGATCCACCCACCTCGGCCTCCCAAAGTGCTGGAATGACACACATGAGCCACCGTGCCTGGCCTGTCTACCCTTTCCTAACTGTCATTTAACTTTTCCGAACCTCAGTTACTTCATCTGTCCAATGCGCTAATCCTTCCTGCCTCCCACAGCTATAGTTCTGAGCACTCTGTAGGGCTTTAGGAGTATTTGAGGGGCAGAGAGAGGAGTAAATGAGACGCAGCAAAGGCAAAGTGCTGCATGTAGGTACAGGGACTCGGTCTACATAGATCCTTGGGCGAAAATGCAGAGAGATGAGGCTGGGGTGGAGGGTAGGGGGAGGTCTCCAACTCCAAGAACTTGGGGGTGGGCGTCTTCCTGGCTGAGACCTGGCTGGAGGCACCTCAGCCCAGGAGAGAAGGAGAGGGCAGGTCAGGGCTCTGTGCAGGCTCAGCCCTCTCTCAACTTCTTCTCCCTTACCTGTTTCTTCCCTTCTGTAGGGGTCCCTATCTCTGTCTGTGGCTCCCTGGGCCATCCCCTCTTCCTTGTTGTTCCCCATTTCTGTGATCATCTCAGTCTCCCCCTTTAACATCCTGAGAGCCTTGGAACACTCAGAGTGTCCGGGACAACCTCACCCAGCCCACAGGCCCCTACCTCCAGCCTACCCAGCGCTCAGCACGACAGGAGCCCAGCTTCTGCAAGGAGCGGGGCTGAGAGACCCACTTCCATGCTCCACTGCAGAGATCTGGGCCTGCCAAGGCGGGAATAAAGATGCTGCGCTTCCCACAGAGGGCCCCAGGTTCCTAGGCAGGGAAGCAGCCATTTATCCAGCCCAGACACTTGGCAGCTCTGGCAGGAACGCTAGTAACGAAAGGAAACCAGCACGGGCCTGCCAGGGCTCCCTGGGCCTCTCCTCCGTGATTGCTGAGGGGCCTGGGCAGAGGAAGGTACAGAGCAGAGAGTGAGAGAGGCAGGCACAGAGACAGTAAAAAGAAAGAGACAGACAGACTCCAGGGTGAAGGGAGCCTCTGGTCCCCGGGAGCACCAACCCGCAGACACTCAGGCCCTGTCAGATTTCACCAGGAAGTCCAGGGGAGCCTGCAGTGAGGCCCGTCCGGGAGTGCAGGTCCTGCCTACGCAGGAGGATCCCACCCCCGGATCCAGCCCGGCTCCCCAGCTACCGCTCGGTGGGGGGGGTCACCCCAGAGGCTGCCCTGCACCATCTGTCTCCCCCTGTCTTGGAGCCAAGAGTCCTACCTCCTCTGTGGCTTCCCAAGGCATGGGCTCCCCTACTGGCCTCACCCACCCTGCCCTCTCCCTGCCTCCCGTTAACAATGACCCTTCCCAGCACATTTTTCTCCGCCTCGGCCTCCCCTAGATTCTAGGAGCTGCAGTGCTGTGCCCTGGAAAAAAAACCCTATACCCCACCAAATGTGATTCCTGAGCAGGCTGATGGCCAGGCCTTGATAACGAGAGAGGTCCTGCAGTGCTCTGAGCCAGCCACTCCGAGCCCCCCAAGGAAGCTAAGGCAGACAGGAGGGACCTGACCTCAGCTTGCAGCAGCTAAGACAAAATGAACATCCGGGTCCCAAACAGCCCCATCCAATCCCCTCCACTAGAGCAACTCAGGGCCATGGGGAGGAAGAGGGGAGGGGGAAAAGCCCAGCCAACTCTAGGCTGTAATCAATCACTCCCCTTCCCCAAACCTCGAACTCCTGACCTCAAGTGATCCACCCGCCTCAGCCTCCCAAAGTGCTGGAATGAGCTCAGAGAGGCTGCCTCCTTCCCTGGGCAACCCAGCACACCAGGTCCTGCATCAAGAGCATGTGGTCCTCGTGAGCCTCCAGGTGTCCAGAGGAAAGGGAACTGTTTGTTCCTCAGCAGGAAAATGGAAAAGGGTAGACCGCGCCTGGCCTGTCTGCCCTTTCCTAACTGTCATTTAACTTTTCCGAGCCTCAGTTCCTTCATCTGTCCAATGGGCTAATCCTTCCTGCCTCTCACAGCTATAGTTCTGAGCACTCTGTAGGGCAGAGAGTTCCTCTCTCTGGGTAGTAACAGCTCATTCCTGTCCTAGAGGGAGGTGTGTGGTTTGAGGAGTAAAATGCTCTAGCACAATAAAGGGAAGTGTGGTGAGAAGGTCCTGGGCCACACGGAGCTAGAAGAGGGGTGTATGGATGTACAGACAGAGCTGAGAAGGAAAGGTGCTAGGCGCTATAGGAAGGGGTCCATCCCCAGGGACCAGGCATGGGACATGTGGTGACACCATCGTGGTCTCAGAACCAGGCAGGGCCTTACACCTGGGCTGGCTCCCTGGCTGTCTTCCTACAGGAAGACAGGAGCTCAGAGAGAGGCTGCCTCCTTCCCTGGGCAACCCAGCACACCAGGCCATGCATCAAGAGCATATGGGCCTGGTGAGCCTCCAGGTGTCCAGAGGAAAGGGGACTGTTTGTTCCTCAGCAGGAAAATTGAGATGTAAATAAGCAGCCACTGGCCTGACCCAGGCCTCCTGGGAGGCAGCCCTCAGGTCGCCTGGGCCCCATCCCCTGGTCTCCTGTTTGCTGATCATGTGTGATCCTGAGAACACAGGAGACAGAGTATCTCTTTCTACAGATCTGGAAATTGAGGCTCGGGGGGGTTAGTCACGTGCCCAGAGAGGGCCACAACTTGGAACTGGCAGAGTCTGCTTAAATCAGCCTGATTCTGTCCCTGTGCCCAATCCTTGGCCCATTATCGGCCCAGGGCACCCTCTACCTATAGCAGACATAGTTCAGGCCTTAGGCCAAGGCCCAACCAGGTGTTCCACTCAATGGGGTTGGGGTGGGTGGAGGCAGAACGCAGCCTGAGCCCACTGCAGGGAAGATGAGGGACTGGCGTTTCCTGAGTGCCACGAACCTCCCAGACACCTGTGTCAGAAGCTATCAACGAGGAAAGTAGCTTTCTTACTTTTCAACGAAGGAAACCAGGGTTCAAAGAAGATAACAGTGACTTGCTGAAAGTCACAAGCCTGAGAGTTACAGGTCTGAGGCTAACCTTTCCCTACCAGGCACAGACTCTGCTGCATGCCCCGCCAGATCCCGCAGGGGCTTGGACCCACACCAGCCACAGGCCCCGCTCTCACACCTCACTGGGGAGTTAACCAACCTGGTCAGCCAGTTCACCCACTGCACAGAACCCGAGAGAGTGGAGTTGGCTTGGCCAGAGGAGCCGGTCTTCCCCGAGGGAAGAAGGTGGCTGGAGCCAGGTGTGGAAGAATGAGGAAGACTCAGGAGGAAGTGACGGCATTCAGGTGAAACTGCAGGGCCCAGGCCCCTGGGTGTGAGAGTCTGGAAAATTCTGCATGATACATTTTAGAGGACAAGCACAGTTTCCAGGAGAAGCAAGCAGCTGACCTGGGAGGAAAACCTGGCCTGAACACCTCCTTCCCCGCAGCACCAAGGGCCTCACGTGCAAGGCCTGGGCAGGAGTCAGAAACGCAGACAGCCTGGACCACCCTAGCTTATCTCCCCATGGGTTCTTGGCCAACAGCAAAGATCCCAGGCCAGCTCCTCCTGGGATTCTGGGTCCCTTGCATCCACAACCCACCAGCCCAACTAAGAGTCCTGGGATCCTTCATCCTAAGGCTGAGAATAGAGAGAAAGAGTTCTCCCTTCTTAGGGGCTGGGCTCAAGACAGGCAGCAAAGACAACCCAGGTTCCAGTCCTAGCTCTCACACCGCCCCCACCACCCACGGGATCCTGGGCAACTCACTGCCCGGTCATCCTCATCCTCTGTGAAACAGGCTTAGCAATAACACTCGCCGTATTTCACAGGGTGCTGGAAGGCTTGAGGGAACGGGAATAGGTACGTGAGAAAATGTGCACTGCCAAGAGCTATAAAGCATAAGCGATCATTAAGAGAAAGGAGGATCCGGATGCCCCTCTGGGGCGGTGACTTGCCCCGGGCCATACAGCCAGGGAGCAGCAGAGCAGGAATAGAGAGGGGTCTCTAGTG
Organism: Sapajus apella; assembly: GCF_009761245.1. Classification (NCBI taxonomy): domain Eukaryota; kingdom Metazoa; phylum Chordata; class Mammalia; order Primates; family Cebidae; genus Sapajus; species Sapajus apella. Next base: position 18,704,941 of record NW_022436954.1, read on the forward strand.
ACCAGCCAGTGCCCTCCCACTGCAAGACCCTGAAGCCCAAGAAAGCTGTGACCCTCAGGCCGACCCTCTCTGCGTGGATGGCGGGTGGGGCAGAGGCTGCCTCCTCCACATCCCAGCTCCCTCCAGAACAGGACCTGCTGCCGTCCCAGACCAGACCCCAGCCTTGAGTTTGAAATCAAAAGCCCAGTTCTTCCCCTCTCAGTTCTGTGGCCTTGGACAAGTTGTTTCACCTCCTGGACCCTCAGTTTCCTCATCTGTACAATGAGACATGGTGATAACCCCTACCTGGGATGGTTGACTGACATCATGGCTGCAAAGTGACCAGGAAAGGCCTGGCACACATCAGATACTTTTTTTTTTTTTTGAGACGGAGTTTCACTCTGTTGCTCAGGCTGGAGTGCAGTGGCATGATCTTGGCTCACTGTAAACTCTGCCTCCAGGGTTCAAGTGATTTTCCTACTTTAGCCTACCAAGTAGCTGGGATTACAGGCATGTCCCACCACGCCCGGCTAATTTTGTATTTTTAGTAGAGATGTGGTTTCTCCATGTTGGTCAGGCGGGTCTCAAACTCTCGACCTCAGGTATCTGCCCACCTCGGCCTCCCAAAGTGCTGGGATTGCAGGAGTGAGCCACCGCACCCAGCCAGCTGAGGCTTCTCTCTTCTCCCTCTGTTGTGCCTGCCAGGCACAGCCCAGGCTTGACAGGAGAGAGTTCCTGGCTTCCTGGAAAACCTGCCAGAACAATAACTGGGAACATAAACTGCTGGAGAACACTAGACCTTGGAAGAAGATCATGTTACTGAAGAGTGAGTCAAGGGATAAGAAGTGGAGCAAGATCCCAGCTCAGAGATGGGGTGGGGGAGCCTGCTCCCCAGGCCCCTCACTTGGGGCCGGTGCAATGGTCAGGCAAGGCCTCTCTGCTTCCGCACCAGGCCTGCACGGGAGAAGTCGAGGTGGGAAGTGTGACTGGGCCAGGGTTCCAGTACTAGTGCTCCTACTTTCGACATCCTTAGACACATCGGGTCACCTGTCAGAGACTCAATTTTCCTTTCTGTAAAGTGAGGATGCTGATAATCTCTTGCACAGAAAGTCCCCAATATATACAAAGGATACCTGGGAAGAGGGGAAGGTGAGTCCAGGCCTCACAAGATGAGCCTTTATTCTACAGGACAAGGTTCCTACTGTCAGCAGCATCGGGAGCTGAAACTCACCATGGAACCCCACCCCACCCCATCCCACTACTTTACTGGTACCCACAGTGTGGTCCAGCAGCGGCAGTGTCCTCTGGGAACATGTTAGCAATGAGCATTCTCAGGAAGAACCCCAGACCCACGGGATCAGAAACCTGGGGGTGGGACCAAGCAATCTGCTTTCACCAACTGTCCAAGGGACTGATGCTCGTCAGAGTTTGAGAACCCCATCACCACCCACCACCCACCACCCACTCTGGAGAAACTTTCCCCTGCTGACTCATCTTCCCACCTCCTCCTTTCCAGGAGACTGTTGGGGAGGAAGAAGTCACTGAGGAGAGAGGTCATTAAATAGTAAAGAGAGCCCATGATTAGTTAATGACACCACAGACTCCCAGAGAGGAGAGGGTCAAAAGTCAGACTGTAATTGAAGAGAAAACACTCCTCCGTATCTATCTGCCTTTCTCCATCTCCTTCTCTGTCACAGATACACAAACCCTAAAAGCCTGCTCCTTGTCCTGTGGGTGGGTCCACTAGCACCAGGGACAGACAGAACGCTCTCCCACCAGTGGGGCTGAAGCTAAATCAGGAGACTTGTTACGGTGGGAAGTTCTGGTCCTCTGACCTCAAGTTTAAAAGCCACCTGAGTTGGAAAGCCACTTCTAGGAATTCATTCCATGGAGCTCATTAGAGTTGAGCACAAAAATATACATAGGGACAAGGCGATCACTCTAGCAACGTGGATGCTAATGAGAAATTCACAAGGCCTAAATGTGCAACGGGTGAGGAACGCTTAATCAGGTCACAGCAATACCACAGAGCTGGGAAACTTGCTGGAGAAGAATGCTCAATCGCATGGGAAAACCCTCCCTGCACAGCATTCAGCCAAAAGTGGCAGCGCAGGAAGTGGTTTGTGTGGTATAATCCCAATCTTGTATGTGTGTGCTTTTAAAAAAAAAAAAAAAAAAGCCAAAACACCAAACTGTTCACAGCAGTTATCTCTGAGCAGTTATTTCCTCCTGCAGGTCTGTTCTTTGCCCCCTGAATTTTTACACACACGTGCACACACACACACAAAACCCCTCTTTCTTCAATAATCAGAAAGTTTGTGGGGGTTTTGAAGGTAGCCATTTGGGTTAGATAGAAAGTTTTCAAAGGAAAATATCTCCTTCCTATGTCAGAATCACTGGCCTGGGGTCTTCCGCTCTAAGATTTGGTCCCACCAGGGAGTTTCCACATTGTGTGTAATTCCAACAAGCAAAATCAGGATCAACATGGGGAATCCAAGGGAGGGTGGGTTTGCTCAGATTCTATTTCATATTTTCTAAGAGTCAGTTCTTTCCAGAAATAAAAGATCATGAGCGCTCCAATCCTTGAGGTGTGTGAACAAAGGCTAGATGCGGTCCCTGGGATCAGACTGGGCAGGCAGGTTGATTGGATGGACCACAGAGCTGCTTGAAACACCAAGATCCTGTGACTCTACACATAAGCCCTCAACTGTATGCCAAGAGCACCCAGGTCAAGGCTGGGCTCAGACAGTCTGGGGTTCAAGACTACAGAGACCTAAGACCTCTGCTGACACTCCCACCAGAGCTCCAAGTAACCCTGGAAAGCTCCTTCTCTCCAGATTGGGGACCTGAGCCTTCGGAGATGAAGACTCCCTGCCACTTCCCCCGAAGTAATGACAGCAGGAGGCTGTATCATCACCACTCTTACCCTCTGACTTCACTGAAGGTGCACTCTTCCCTGGGCCTGCCACTAAGAATTTTACCAGCATTATCTCATTTAATCCTCATAAAAACCAAGGCTCTAAGAGGCCAAGAAACTTGCCCAGAGGTGAGCAGATACTGTGCCCACAGCTAGGTCTGACTGACATCCATGCCTGAGAAGCTAGAAGCACCTCAAGCTGTAGGCGCAGCCCCAGTGGTTCTCTGACTGCATGCAACTTACAGGGATCATTAGGGATTCCTGATATGCACACGTTTTGAAACTATAGTGCCACGCTATACCGTCTCCTGGCAAACGAGGAGACTTGCTCAGCCCGGCCAGGAGAGGGTATGGGGCAGAGAAGGCAGGTAAGAGGGACAGATAAGAGGGGCTTTTGGATGGAAAACAAGTGAGTAGTCCAGAGTAGAATATACATCCTCCCTGCCTCATGACTCCACTGCTGTGTGTTCAGAGGGGCCAGGGGTCGGGGAGGTGGGCCATCTACACATCCCAAGGTGACTCAAGGCCTAGACACCCACTTGCTCCATAACCTCAGATAAGTCAAACCTCCCCTGCCGTTCCTATTTCATCTACATACAATGAGGTCTCATAGGTCCCACTGTAAAGCATTCTAATATTCTACCTTTTAAGGCAGTGAGTGGGACACGGTTTTCCAACCATACTAGTATAATTTACCACTCGTTTTTATCATCAGCAGCAACAAACATTTATTGAGTGCTTGCTTCATACCAGGTATCATTCAAAACAGTTTGTGTGTCCCCATGGGAACACATACTCCCCTCTCCATTTGTTTCCCACTCAAGGGACCTCTGTCAGGGAAACACCTCAGGCCTTGCTCCACCCTGGCTTATGATTGGTTCATTTTAGAGACACTCAGAGCAGGCTCAGTGGGGCTCCGTCCCTTGCAGAGGCAGGTTGCCCGCAGGGAGAGTTCCATCTGGGCTATTCTCTGCTCTTGCTAACTGGTCCTGCAGGAGGCTGACTCCTGTCCAGCACTGCCTGTGGCAGGATGGGTAACTCTGCCAGGTCCAGGTCAGGCCAGTCAGCAAGCCCTCTGGGCCCCGGATCTAAAGCCGCGTTCTCTCATCAGCTCCCATTTGGAGCTCCATCTTCATGTGTTTAGCTCACAGCTGCCCATCCCTATGTTACAGATGAGGAAACCGAGGCTCAGAATGGTCATCCTGTTGATGTCAACTACTGTGGAAACCCTTTCTAAACACCAGCCAACACTCAGGGTGTGTCCACCACATGGGAAGGTGGATTACACTTCTATTCATATCTAACTTTTGTCTTCCAGGCTGGATGGCCGAAGGCCATAGACACTCCTACCATAGGCACTCCCTCCAAGTCTTCTGAGGCTTGACAAATTGATATTCACTTCAAACCAACACCCCACCCCTCATCTGAAAAAATATGATTGATTCACAAAAAGAACTTCAATATGAACCCAAGTTCATATAATATATTTTTGTTTAAATATGTATGGTACTTTTTAATGGCTTCGTTGTATGAAGAGGTTCTTTTTTTCTTAAGCATAAAAAATACGGGCTGACTGTAGAAGATTTGGGAAATGGGGGAAAGTGGAAAGATAATAAAGGTCTGTAATCTAATCTATATAACTGTATTTTGTAGCAGGCACATTACACGTAGTTGTCCATATGTTAGCCTGATTGAATAGAGCTGTAGGGGAGCAGCTCTGCTATCTAGTGTCTGCAATGCCTTAGGGCAGCAGCTGGGACCTGCCCACCTACAGCCTTCCTTCCTAGGCTGCAGGAGAAGGAGCCTGCCTCCAGGAGTCCTTCCCCTGAATGAAACCCTGCAGCTGCCCACTGTGGCATCACATGTGCCTCACTTACAAAAGCCAACTGCAGCAAATGCAAGATAATACAGTTTTGTGGCCCAAGAAGAGCTATAACTTACCCAAGGTCACATGGCACGTAAAGGATGAGCTGGGAACAGAGCCCCGGTCTCCTGATCTCCACACTCAAGCTCTTCAAAGACTTACATTCTGCTTCCTATCAAGAGCCCTACCAAAATCACCGGGTACAGCAGCTCAGTCATCCCACCACTTTGGGAGGCCAAAGCCAGAGGATCACTTGAGGCCAGGAGTTCGAGACCAACCTGACCAACATGGCGAAATCCCATCTCTGCTAAAAATACAAAAATTAGCCAGGCTTGATGGTGCATGCCTGTAATTCCAGCTGCTCAGGAGGCTGAGACATGAGAACCACTTGAACCCGGGAGGTGGAGGTTGCAGTAAGCTGAGATCACACCACTGCACTCCAACCTCAGCAATGCAGTGAGACCCTATCTCAAAAAAATAAATAAAAATAAAAATAAACACTACCAAAAACAGCAGGAAGATACGTAACACTTACTATGTGCCAGGCACTGTCTTAAATGATTCACATGTATTAGCTCATATGTCATTCTCAAACAACCCTATGAGATAAGCACTATGATTGTCTCCATTTTATAGATGCTGAAACTGGTGCACAGAGAGGTAAGACACAAGGTTGCACCCAGCTGGTAAGTAGCAGAGGAAGGAATCATCCTTAGGTAGTTTGATTCCAGAGCCTGTGATCTTGCCTAGGCTTCTTTCCCTACTCCTCTGGGCCCCAGTCCAGCTGGGACTCAGGAAGGTTCCTGGGACACTTTCTGCCTAAGAGGAAGAAAACCAGCCTAGAAGTCATCTCTCTGGCCAAGGTCACTCTGCAGCTCCACGGCAGAGCCAGCATTTGAACCTGGGCTTCCTAATGCCCAGCCCCCAGGGCTTTGTCCATTTCTCCACATTGACCCTGAGAGCCAAGGCCCAGAACTCTGAACAACTCCCATGCCAGATCACTCTTCACACAGCAGGGAATGTCAAGGGGGAGGCAGAGAAGGGGCAAAAGCCTCCACTGCAGGGCAGGAGGTCAGAGGGGAGAGTGGGGCTTCCCAGGGCTGCCCACCTGGGGGTCTGCATGGATGATGTCCAGGATGGGCTTCCTGGAGGCCACCATCCCATTTCTCCAGGACCCAGCTTGAGTCCCCACAGGATGGCAGCACCTTCCACAAACAACTGCTGACTCCAAGTTGCTCTTTCTGGCTGAGTCAGAGTTCACTGAAGGCCAGAGTGGCCCCTCACTGGGTTAGGCTGAAGGAAGTCATGCTGTTCCCATCTTAGGAGGGTAAAAGCCAGGCGTCAGAAGAGAAGCAGACGCTCTACTGAAAGCAGTCCCAGGACAGAGTTCATTCCTATCTCCCTGGATCCAGGTTCCAGGAGTGGGGCCGATGGGCCTGAAGGGCCAGGCAGTGGTGACCAGACCCTGCTTCCTAGTTCTGCCTTTGCCAAGGGGTCACCTGGTATCTGGCACCAAGCTGGGTCCTACTGATACCCCCGGCCCCACCCAGGAGAACCACTTACCTATTCATTCGGCCATTGATCCCCAAATGCCTGTTGTGTGCCAGGAATCAGAGATACAGACACAGAGGGGACAGGGCAGCACCTGCCCAGGAGGGCTTGTGGAAACACATCCTATGCCACCAAGCGGCAGGATCCGAGGGGAGGGTTCTCAGCATAGACTAGCACAGAGGAGAGGGTGAAAGGCAAGGAGAGGCTTGGGAAAGGCAGCCATTGATGTTCAGACCTACAGCCCCTCAGGAAGCTGAGTATAACAGTGAAGAGACCCAGCCACCCCCAGGAAGAGCCAGAGAGCCATGCACAGCCAGACATGACTGGCTTCTGGGGACGCACACATATTGGAGAGGCACAGAGGCCCTGTGCAGAAGGCAGGTGCTCTGGGAATGTCCCTGGGGGCATGAGAAGGAGCCTGGCATCAGCCTTGAAAGACCAGCCAGATGCAGCAAACAACTATGGTTCTCCTTTACTGAGCATTTACTATGCGCTAGGCATAACAGTACTAAGTGTTTCATCTATACTTTTGTGTTTCCTCCTCATGACCTATGAAGCCATGACCATTATTATCCCCATTTACAGATTCAAAAACTGAGGCTCAGAAAGGGTCACATAGCTAGAAATTGGCAGGGCTGAGATCCAGTGCTTTACTGCCATGCTGTACCATCATCTCCCTAATCTGTGAACAGGCAGGCGGTAGGTAAAGGTGCTTCAGGTGGCGGAAACAAGGTAAAAAGAACAGGGAGTTGGGATCAAGTGCTCCTGTCTGAGGGGGCGCTGCCCAGTGTCTCTGTGTTGGGTTGTATTTGCGTGTGTGCACGCCTGAGTAGGAGTGAGTGTTCACAGACATTCCCTACTTTGCAAAAAATAGATCCCAGGTCCCAGAACTCCCTGAGAGCCAAGGAAAGAATGGGCCATCGGCAAGTCAGGGAAGGAACCCCAGAGATGAGAAGGAACTTAACTAAGGTCACACAGCACACAGCAGAGCCAGAGCCAGAGCCAACTCTGAGGAGCAGCACACAGGCCTCTTTCCCCCACCAGCTGCCTCTCCATGTCAGCATGGTGAATCAGCTGCCGACAGGAAAACCACAGCGGAGGGGGAAGCCCGGGGGTGAGTCAGGAACGAGCCAGCCTCTGAGAGACACCAGCTGTGCCTGCTGCAGAGGCCCGGGTCTGTGGTTGTCTGTCTCCTCTCAGGGTGGCGTCAGGGGCGAGGGGAGCAACACGCCCCATACCGCTCCGTCCCTGTTTACCTCTGGGCTTCCCCTCCCAGCTCCTGAGACCCCGGCTTAGTGGAGGGGAAGCAGGTGGGCAGGGCAGTTCCTGCTGAGATTAAACGGGTCCTGTCCCATGGAGGGGCCCAGGCCAAACAGCCCAGGCTCTTCCCTCCCTTCCCACCTCTCACAGAGCCAGCTCCTGGTCGTTTGATGTTCTTGATTAAGTCATAACCGCCCCCTGTGAGCTTCCTGTGGGGCGGAGGAAGTGGGTATAACGGTTTGGAGCAGGGGGCCAAGACCAAGCCAGAACCAGGGGTGCCAGCTGGTCCCAGATGCTCCAAAGCCAAAGGAACACCCAGGACATGGGGCTGCTCAGCCACGGGCCGAGGAGGGACTGTCCGGTCCTTAGGGGAATAGGGTTGAGTCCTCAGGGTGGAAGGGGATGGCCTGTGGGGGCTTCCAGGCTGTGACTCTAAAGCGTGAGGCCTCAAGAAAGAGGGGCTGCCCCCGCAGAGCAGAAACTTCAGAGGAGCCCAGGGGAACCAAAATCCTGCCTCAGTTCCCCCACTGTGGGAAACTTGTGCCCTGACTACTCGCCCGCTGCCAGAGACAGTACATGGCTGACCTCTCACCCCTACCCTCCCTGGGCTGGGATGGGAGAGACTATCAGGAACTTCTTCCAACCACCGCCCACCCCCCCCGACACACACACACACACACACACACACACACACACACACACACACACTCCCAAACCTACCGCTGGCTGGCACAGGCTCCCATTCAGCCCAGATGATGCCTTCCCTTCATGGACAAACCCCTCCATAGCATTCATCATCCCTCTCCCAGAACATGGCCCCCACTTCCCCCACCACTCACCCAATCCAGCCACCTTCCTGAGCCCCTGCTACGTACCAGGGACTAGACAGGGTGGAAAAGATAAAAGTACAAATGTGCTGGAAAAGTCCTCTCCCATCCCTCCGATGGTGCCTTTGCCATCCCCATGGCCAGTGTCTCTTCCTTCACTCCCAGCTGCAGACATCCCCAAAGCCACCCAGAGCCTTCTTCCCTGTCACTGCATCCATGGGTTCATTATCCCTTGACCACTGGAGCCTCCACCCCAGCACATCTGGCACAGACTGATCTTCCTAAGGTGCTGCTCTGCTCCGTCACTCCTCTCCTCAAACACCTTCAGTGGCTCCCGCTTTCTGCAAATCAGATCCAAAGTTCTTACCCTGGCATTCAAGGCCCTCCATAAGCTAATCCCACCTACTATTCCCACTGCGTAACCCAGTACAGTCCCAAACTTCAGCCAGAATGAGCAAGCTAGCAGTTTCTCGAGACTTCTCAGAACAAGTTGACCTCGCTGCCTCTGCCTAGGCATTTTCCTCTCTCCAAGACACCATCTTCATTCTGACTGCCGAGGTCTTCCCAGTCCATAAGGCCTAGAAGATCCCTCTAATCTGTTCTTCATTTATCTTGCATCAGAGTCACTGGTATTCTTGTCTAAGTCCCTTCCCGGATGCTAAGCAACCTGAAGGTGCAGGCCTTATGTGGTCCCTTGTCATTCATCAAGTGGGAAGTAGGTGGTGGGTGGGGGAGGGCTTTCCGTTAAGGCTCACTAGGCAGGCTGTGTTAAAATGAACATCTGCCCACCACAGGCACCACCTACCAGACCGTCTCCCTCCCCCACTACGCCAAACTCCAATTTACACCACTTCAGTGCTTGGAGAGACTGTGGTCCCACATTGATCCAAGCCAAACCAGGACCAGGAGCCCAGGCAGAAAGTCCTATTCAAATCTCACCCACTCCAGGAAGCCTCCTTACCCCCACCCCCTGCCCTGGCTTCTCAAGTGTCTCACTCTTCTGAACGCCTCCCCCTGCCCTACATACACACACAGTCTCCTGCCACAGCGCAGCCGCCAATTCGTCTCTGTCCCACAGTACTTTCCAGCTTGTTCCATACTGTACAGCTCATCTCCCAGAAGATGCAGGGAGCCAACATAATGCAGCACCTTCAGTGTCCTTCAGTGCCCGACCCTGATTAGATACCGGGTGCTCACACTGCCCCTCGCCTCCATCCCAAGCCACGTGTGCAATGGTATAGCTGGATTCCAGCCACCAGGGCTGCACAGACCCATGAACTCTCATCTGGCCATAAGCCCTGGATGTGAGTGATCCTCTCTACAGGGACATGGTAAGTATAGGGGAGCCTTCATTGTCAGCAACTCAGGTCTGGCTAATTCACCTCTGTACCCTCTAGCTCTCTTTAGCATATAGTAGGTGCTCAGCAAACATTTTTAGACTTATTTAACTCAACACTCTCCAACCTCAAGCAACATTACAGAAAACTCAGCCACTCTTTGTTCCAGGTGACACACTCCCCATCCCTCAAATGGAGTGATGTTGGTGGCAGGTGGCAATTTCTGGCTCTCACGCAGTCAGAAGGGGCTGCAGCCAACCCCATCTCTCCAACAAAAAAAAAAAAAAAAAAAAAAAAAAGCCTCATTTCCCACAGGAAGCAAGCCCATCACCTGCCCATCCGAATGGAAGCAGCTGTCATGGAGGGAGGTCTCACTGGTTTCCTGGAGCCCTGCTAAGGAGCTTATACACGTTATTCTATCTCATGCTTGCTGCTGCCATTGGATATTGTCATTTTCCCCATTTTACAGGTGAGGAAACTGAAGTTTGGAGGAGAAATGGAATCCAAATCAGTTTCATCCCAAAGCCCAAGCCCTTGACCACAAAACCAGGCTGTCCTGCTACTGGGGGACCAGCACAGAGCAGCCACCACCACCACCAGGAACAGAAACCGTCAGCCAAGAAATTAACCCTGAGTATGCTGCAAGAGCCCCTGGGGCCCTGGGCTTGACCCCCGGCCTAAGGATCGGTGGGGTTTTCCCTTCTCTTCCCCACTCACCAGAGTAAGAACTGTTCCCCGATTTCCAACCCCCTGCTCAGGCCAGCTCACCTGGAAAAGCCCCACTGAGTTTCCAACTTGAAGTCTTAGGCGGTCCGGCTTAGTTGAACTGTCAGAATTGGTGGGAAGCAGGTGAGGAGGGAAATGGAACCTCCCTGCTTTGGGCTCGGCTTCCCCAGGGTTCGTGGGTTCGAGCCTCAACCGAGGAACCCGTGTACTCTTTAAAGCAATTCGCTTTGCTCAGTCCCATTTTGCAGGGAGAGAAACTGCAGAGGGCAGCGCGATGGGAACACCTGTGGTGACCTGCAGCCAGCTCTCACCTGCCAGCCCTCACCTTCCGAGGTTTTAAGTAAGAAAGTGCAACCGGAGCGTGGAATTCACCTGGTTCACTTCCTCCTACTGAAGCCCAGGAGGTCCAGAGCCGGGTGAGGGGACGGACCCGGGGTCACGCAGCTGGTGCACGACAGAGTGGGAGAACTGGGGGTTCAGGACTGGGGGCTAAAGCGCCTTTTCACCCACCAGCTGCCCCGACCTGTCGCTGTTTCAAGGAAAGCCGTCCGAGCCGGGCTGCAGAAGCAGGGGCGAAAATAACTTCGCTTCTGATTGTCGGGCAGACTCCCCCGGCCCGGTGCCTCTTGCTCACCTGCTGGTTCTGCTTTCTGCTCCGCGCTGCAGGCCCAGCGTCGCCCGCTCGTGCCCCAGTCGGCGTCGGACTGCGCAGCCCCGGGCTCGGTCACTCCTCGGCCCCCTACCGTCGGCAGTAGGGGAAAGCCGTAGACTCCGCAGGCCCCGCCCCCTGAGGACACGCCCCCTTAGCGCCCCTCTGCCGGCCCCGCCCCCGAGCCCTGTGGTGAGACGGTGCGCTCTTACCGGCCAGGTCCCGCCCACTACGGCCCTGCCCCGGCCAGCCCCGCCCCCGGGCCCAGCTGGCGCTGAGGCCCCGCCCCCCTCCCCGCCCTGCTGCGGCCTCTATCCCGGCAGCCGCGTCCCCAGGTCACACTGGGGATGAGGCCCGCCCCGCCCCATCCCTGTCCATTCACGGCGCTTCCTAACGGTCCCGCCCGGCTCACAACTGCCTCGTTTTCCCCAGTCTCCTCCCGGACCCTCCCAACGCCCCCGCCTCCTTCACTTTCTCCTTGGGGCCCACCCCGCCCCCGGCCCTAGTAGGGTGAGGCCACGCCCCTCCCCGCCCCGGCCTGGGCTCAGCGCCTTCCTAATCCTGCCCTGCCCTGCCTCTCTCAGCTCGGGGCGTGTAGCCCTGGGGCCCCCACGCTGGCATTCCAGGGCGGGTGTATCCGGGTGCAACCGGGGAACGGCGTGGGAGCGGTTTGCGTTCCAAGTCGGGGCCTCTATGAAGAGGCGGCCTGGGCCCAGGCACTTTTTGAAAATACTATCATTGATTGAACCCTTGCCAGGCGCCAGATTCTATGCCAACTGCTGTATAAAGTTCTAGCTCTTGAATTCCCACAACTCATGGTACACCCGTTGCACGCGTTTTACTAATGTGCAGTTGAAGGCTCAGAGAAGGGAAGTCTCCGGCTCTGAATCTCATGGTGGAGGCGGGTGTGAGCGGGATCCAGCCTCAGGTCCTGAGTCACAGGCTTGAGCTGCCCCAGCTTGCCTGGACTGGCCCCCGGAGAAGTGGCCTAGGCCAGCCAGTGCTGAGGCAGTGCCCAGCAGCTGCCTGAGGTGAGGGAGGAGGTGTGGCTTGATGAGAAGAGTGGCAGAAGGGACAGCGGGCCTGAGCCCTCAAAGCTGGCTTTCTACCTGAAGAAAAAGTGGCCCAGAATTGAGGTGGGCTTCAAGAGTTCTCTAGGTGGCCGCGGTGCCCCACCCTGTGTCCCAGCCCTCTGCCCTTCCAGGCTCCAGGGGACCAGCCTCAGCCAGATTACCTGGTTAATGACCAGGGGCATTCACCTCTGCAGCTGACAAAGCTCTTTCGCTCCCATTATCTCCTTGGCATCACACAACGCACCATTGTGGGAGGGTATGATTATGGGTGCTTTGCATGGGTAGAGTGGCGGGGGGGACGGGTGGAGGGTGCTGGATCCCAGCCCAGCACTGTAGTTCTCACATTGTGGTCCCTGAACCAGGAGGAACATCATCTGGGAACTTGTTAGGAATGTGTGTTTTGACGCCCCTCCCAACTTATTGAATGGAACACTGTGGGGCAATTGGTTTTCATAAGGCCTCCAGGTGATTCTGAATCACATTCAAGCATGAACCACGGTTGAGCACATTGTAAAGAATTAGGGTGGTCGAAGAATCACGCAGACCTGGGTGGCCTGCTGGTTGCTTTTTAAACCCAGGACAAGGCAAGCTACGTGCCTTTCTGGGATGAGCCCTTAAACAGGGAATAACAATAAAAAGCCATAACAATAATACCGATCTTGACGTTGGCTGTTGAAGATTACATATGACAGCATTCATAAAGTATTTGGCCCATTGTTTGAATGCCGTAGAGGCTCAGAAAATGTTCTTTTTTCAGTGAAAAGTCTCCTTCATAGAATTCCCACACCAAGGCAGAGAAGTGAAGTTGGGGAATCCTTTGAACCCAGCAGCATGTCCCACCTGCAGAGACACCATCTATCCTGCAGGAGGTTAAGCTCCTAACAAACTCCTAGATGATGTGGATGCTGGTCCGGGGACCACACTTTGAGAACCACTGTGCCATTCTGTCTTGGGCTGGGTTTCAGACCCCTACCCTACCCAGCCCATGCAAAATGGGCATAAAAAACCCTCCTGTTCCACCCTAGTCCACACCCCCTCCCTCCAAGGTGTTTGTGATGGTGTCTGACAGATGCTCCTGACAGCAGTAACTTGACTTAAGCATACCCCGAGAATGGCCCTGTATGAGAGATGCACCCAAATATGTGTTTGTAGTTTCCAGCTAAGGAAGCCGGGAATGACCAACCTGCAGATTCATTCCTTATTTGTGAGGCACATTTGAACCATGACCCATCCTGTGAAACACAGGCTGTACAGGGGCTCAAGTCTCTTTGTTTGGGGCTGAATGAAGGTTATCAGGTAGGGGCTGTTGGGGGAGGGTGCTAAGTGAGAATGATGTGTAAACTGCAGGCTTTTTGTAAGCAGTCGTGGTTCTCCTGCCCATCCTGTCATGGGACTGTACAATTCTGTCCAGTCCACTGCCACCGGACCATCCCTGTGTGTAAGTTTCCCAATAAAACTCCGTGTCCCCATCGCTGGCTCGGGTCTCTCCTTCAGCCTCTTGAACCTCGTGCCATCCCTACTGAAGTTGATAGGGCTCCAGCACGACAGACAGGGACTGGCCATCGGCAAAACAGCTGGATCCCCTCCCGCCGTCCCCTCCCCCATGAAGGCATTCCCTCATATGAGTCCCATCTGCTATTCCTTGCTGCCCTGCCACTCCAGATTAGAGTTAGAGGCAGCTGTGGTGACATGGAGAGCAGTCTGCAGGCAGCTTCTAGAATCTCTGCCATACTCCCTGTCATTGTCTGAGCCCCACAGAAGAGTGCCTTCCTGTAGGAGCGCAGGGCCTGGAGCGCTAGTCCTGTTATGCCGACCTACCTGAACACGGGGAGCCCAAGAGTGCAAATTAAGGACCAGATACCTTGTATTGAAACATTTAACAGACTGTAAAATAAAATGTGTGTTCTCCTGCCTCAGCATATGAAATTGGGGATTCAGTTTCCAATACATTCAAACTTCCCTTCTAATGACCAGGAAGACCATGTTCAAACTGAGAATTCTTGGACTCTTTAGAATTTTATGTAAGAACATGGCAGTGCGGTAGGATAGCCTGGCGCTAGCCTTCAGGCCACCCACTCCACTTCTCTTCCCACCCCCATCTCTGTCCTGTGTCACAAGTGGCCTAGGATTCAGGAATGTGGACACTCCAGCTCATGCACCCAAACTCTGCCCACACGCCTTGCCTACAGCCACCTCTTTGTCACCTCTCTCTGGGTGCACACTCCAGGGACAGGATGTACCCTCAGGACGGTACCTGGGTGTACCGGGGGTAGCAGGGGGCTTTGTAAGACTTAAAACTGGCTTGCGGGGCTGGGCACCATGCCTCACACCTATAATACCAGCCCGGACAATACGGTGAAACCCCGTCTCTACAAAAAATGCAAAAATTAGCCAGGCGTGGTGGCACGTGCTTGTAGTCCCAGCTATTCAGGGGGCTGAGAGGGAGAATTGCTTGAGCCAGGGAGGCAGAGGTTGCAGTAAGCTGAGATTGTGCCACTACACTCCAGCCTGGGCAACAGAGCAAGACCCTGTCAAAAAAAAAAAAAAAAAAAAAAACTGGCTTGGGCCAGTTGGGCAGTCTAGGTTTTTAGACACCTGAAGCATGATCAAGGTCAGGTGTGGACTCTGGGTGGCCACAGGTGCCCTTTTGTCCAGGTCTCTGGTGGCACTGCCATTTGGCCTTGTCTCCCTTGTAGCTTTTAGCACAGTGCCTGGAAGCTTCAGGGATGGTCATTGAGTAGATGCCCATCTGAGGTTATCTTAGTCCATTGTCTGTTTACAGTCTAGGTAACTGATAGAAGAATTTTATTTTGCGTAGTTTTGGAGCCTGAGAAGTCCAAGGTTAAGGGGCCACATCTGGTGAGAGCCTTCTTACTGCCTCGTCACGTGGTGAGAGGGCAAGGGCATGCCACCGCAAGTCTCTCTTCCTCTTATTATAAAGCCACCAGTCCTCATCATGAGGGCCTCACCCAGATGACCTTATCTAATCCTCCCAAAGGCCCTACCCCCAACTAACATCAACATACGAATTTGGGGATTCAGTTTCCAATTCATTCAAACCATAGCAGAGTCGTTCGCTGAACTATCACATGGGTTGGCTCTCCTAGCATTGCCCCTATTCCCTCTCCTCCAGCAGAGGGCGAGCTTTGTCGTGACTCGCCTTGGGCATTTTGCGAGGCGGAGAGTGCAGACACTTCTAGTGAGCGACTCCACCTTTGGAAATTCTTTAATCCGTTCCAGAGGCAGAGCCAGGAGTTCTGGAGGTAGGAAAAGGGATGAGGAGAACTCCCTCCTATAAAGCCTTGAGAAAAGATATCCATGGCCAACTTGGAGGTGAGGAAGATGGTGGTTTTGCAAGACCTCAAAGAGGTATGGCCTTAGGATTCTCAGGCTCTCAGAAGATACCCCCACCCCATAGGTGGCAGATGAACTGCCACACAAGAGACTTCAAATAACCTGTAGGCAAGAACCTGGGGGCCAATTCCCTGCTGGTATCTGGGCCTAGGTTAATACCCCAAGACTTTTGCGCGGGTCTGGTGGTGGAAGGTAAAGAGAATGAGTGGGGGTTTCCTACTGTTTCCTATCCGTTTCCTGCTTTTCTGTAACAAACCATCCCACTCATTTATCTTGATATAAATGAGTGGGCTGGACTCATTTTGGGGTGCAATTTGGGGTGGACTCAGCAGCAAAGGCTTATCTCTGCGCTATGCAATGTCAGCTGGTTCAATTGGAGGTTACGGATCCATTTTCAAGATGGCGCACTCACACACCTAGCAAGTTGTCACTAGCTGCCAGCTGGGAGGTCAGCCAGAGCTGTGGACCAATTGCCATTATTCCTCCCCATGAGGCTGCTCCACAGGTTGCTTGAGTGAGCTCCCTCATAATTAGACTGCTGGTTTTCAAGAACAAAGACCAACTTAAAAGTGCATGGCATTTTGCGACCTAGCCTTAGAAGTCACATAGCCTCACTTCCTTTGCATCCTATTAGCAGAGGCAGTCGCCAAGGCTTACCTGGTTCAAGAGCAGGGTACTTACTCTCTTTCTCAACTAGAGGGTAACGAAATTCTGGAAGAGTTTTCAGGAGAGGAGATATTGTTGCAGCCATCTGTGAAAAATACAGTCTGTCCCAAGCAAGTCCTCAGAATGACTGGAGGAGGATTTTCCCTGATGGGAGCTGAGAGTTCAAACTGAATGGATTGTTTTCAAAATGGTATACAATATGTATCACACAAGAATTTGTGCACAAATGAATAAGAAGTTTAGCAGTGGACATCTTGAATACTTGGAGGTCTTAAGATCGTCCTTCAAGAGTCCTCAGAATAGAGTTAGCACCTCCCTCGCTCAACGTGCAGTTTCCTTAAAGTTATAAACTTAAAACCTGCCCTCATTTAATCCTCATAACAACAACCCCATGAGGCACATCCTATTAGGAAGCCCATTCCCGAGATGGGAAATGGAGCACTCAGATGCTGAAGTCATACAATAAGTGGTGGAGGAAAGAGAAGAGACAGCTTATAGCTAACCCAATTCCCAGTTCCTGAAATTGAGCCCCAGGGGAAAGTGAGCCCCAGGGGAAAGGCCCAAGTTAGGACCCAGTGAGGACCCAACACTGAACCCCAAAGGTGCTCACTGGGTCAAGGAGGTATCCCAACGCCTTAAAGGGACTCTGCTTCCTGCTTACAGAATGAAGGCTGGCCCCAAAAAGCTGGGCTCCAGCGCTTGCTGGGCATACTCCCATCCACTGCCCTCTTGCTGAGTCTCTGGCCAGGAAGTGCTTAATAGCACTTTCCCACACTTTCTGTTTCAACTTGTCTATTTCTAAACACAGTCGTTCCTGCATTTGAATGGGCTCAGCAGGACACCAACCTTTATCTTCCTCCCCAAACCACTTAGAGGGGATTGGAACTCTGAGCCCTTTGTAGCTGGGTTGTAGCTGGGGACTGGGGCCAAGTTCCCACAGAAGAGACTGAGCCATTGATTTGTACCTGTCTCAGTCATTTCGGCAAGATCAGTGAGGCTCCTGCTTGAATCCTGCCCTGCCACCTGCTACATCTGAAGGTCCAGGGGTTACTCCCAGCCAGCCCTGGCCTTGGGAGACTTTTTGCCCCTGTGCACTGCCATGTTGCCATAGCAACTACGACACTAATAATGGCAGCCATCAATTTGAAAGTAAGCTGTAAACTAATTTAAATATATTTAACTAATTCGATAACTAGCATTTGCATAGTGTTTTACATATTCTAAAGCTTATTTATATTTATCTTACCACTGTGGCACTTGGGTAACTCTTTGAAACTATTTTTTTTTTTTGAGACAGAGTCTCACTCCGTCACCAGGCACCAGGCTGGAGTGCAGTGGCGTGACCTCGGCTCACTGCAACCTCCACCTTCTGGGTTCAGGCAATTCTCCTGCCTCAGCCTCCCGAGTAGCTAGGACTACAGGCATGTGCCACCATGCCCAGCTAATTTTTTTGTGTTTTTAGTAGAGACGGGGTTTCACCATGTTGGCCAGGATGGTCTCGATCTCTTGACCTCATGATCCGCCCGCCTCGGCCTCCCAATGAAACTATTAAATGCTGTCCCCCGCTCCCCATCCACAATTCCCTGTTCCACCTGTTTATTTTTCTTTTTAAGCATTAGCTGAACCCCATAGTAGGGGTTTGGGTACCCCAAATATATGTTGGGCCTACACCCCAATATATGTCATTTATTTATAACAGATATGTATGTACTGTTAAACATTTTGCATATGATGAACCATGAACAAAAACAAATATTTTAAAAGATAATCATTTAAAATATTATATATATATAATAAACAGAAAGCAGTCCTATTCTTTTCTCTTTAAACCCAAGCAGAACACATTGTAGACCATCAGCCACGCCTTTAGAGAGGGATTGTTGGAACAGCGAAGCAGAAGAAAAGTGGACATTTCTGGGCAGTGCTTTTGTAGAGTCTCCAGATAGAAGCCTACCTTGGAGATACTGCGGTTTCCATTCCAGACCACCACACTAAAGTGAATATTGCAATAAACTCAGTCATACACATTTTTTTTTGTTTCCCAATGCATATAAAAGTCATGTTTACATTTCACCGTAGTCTATAAAGTATGCAATAGCATGTCTAAAAAATGTGCATACCTTACTTTGAAAATGTTGATCCTGACCGGGTGCATTGGCTTATGCCTGTAATCTCAGCACTTTGGGAGGCCGAGGTGGGTGGATCACCTGAGGTGGGGCATATGAGACCAGCCTGGCTAACATGATGAAACCCTGTCTCCACTAAAAATATAAAAATTAGCCAGGTGTGGTGGTGGACGCCTATAATCCCAGCTACTTGGGAGGCTGAGGCACAAGAATTGCTTGAATCCAGGAGGTAGAGGTTGCAGTGAACCAAGATCACGCCACTGCACTCCAGCCTGGAAAACACAGTGAGAGATTTAGTCTCAAAAAAAAAAAAAAAAAAAGTGTTGCTGGGTGCTGAGGCTCACGACTATAATCCCAGCACTTTGGGAGGCAGAGGTGGGTGAATTGTCTGAGGTCAGGAGTTCGAGACCAGCCTGGCCAACATACTGAAACCACATCGCTACTAAAAATACAAAAAAAAAAAAAAAATTAACCAGGTGTGGTGGCAGGCGCCTGTAATCCCAGCTACTCCGGAGGCTAAGGCAGGGAAGTTGTTTGAGCCAGGGAGGTGGAGGTTGCCGTGATCCGAGATTACTACTGCACTCCAGCCTGGGCAACAGAGTGAGACTCTGTCTCAAAAAAAAAAAAAAAAAAAAAAAAATGTTGATCCAAAATGCTGACACAAAGTGAATGCATACTGTTAGAAAAATGGCACCAATAACCTTGCTCAGTTCAGCTGCCACAGACCTTCAATGTGTAAAAAACACAGTATCTGCAAAGCGTAATAACACGCAATGTCCACCTGTCTTCATAAGTCCCTGGAAATGGATGAGGAGGTGCTGGAGAAAGGGGAGCTCACACGCCTGTTCTTGGATGGAGCTACACAAAATCAGTGGGGAGATCTTTCCCTGAATCAGGCCTGAGGCTTAAAAGAACACACCTGTGGCCCAAGAAGCCGATGGTGGGGCTGGGTGTGGTGGTTCATGCCTGTAATCCCAGCATTTTGGGAGGCCGATGCAGGCAGATTACAAGGTCAGGAGTTCGAGACCAGCCTGACCCACATGGTGAAACCCCATCTCTACTAAAAATACAAAAAAAAATTAGGTGGGTGTGGTGTCACAAGCCTGTAATCCCAACTACTCAGGAGGCTGAGGCAGGAGAATCACTCGAACCCAAGAGGTGGAGGATGCAGTGAGCTGAGATCGCACCACTGCACTCCAGCCTGGGTGACAGAGTGAGACTCCATCTCAAAAAAAAAAAAAAAAAAGAAGCTGATGGTGTAGACATTCTCTCCCTTGTACAGTTGAGAAGGCCAAAGCTTAGAGAGTTGAGTTGAAAAAATTTTGAATTTGTTGCCAGCATTTAAAAATTGAGGAATTTTGGGTTGATAGTTAGGTGTATATCTTCTGTTGACAAATAGAGACATCTGAACCTCTTGATGTCCCTTCCAACGGGGCCACAGCAGATGGACCTGAGTTGTGGCTGTTCTCCATTTGCAACATAAGCCCTCCAGCTGCCTACAGTCCCCACTGTGCCTGTGGCTCATCAGGCCTGCTTCCCTCATTTCTGTGACCTGCCTCGTTCCCATGGGGAGCTGAGTTTGCAATCCAGGGAGCAGTAGACACTGGGGAAATTCACGTTCATACTGGGAACATTCTGAGCTGCAGGGCCGCACAGACCTTAGCAGGAAGACAGGGACACTGTTCTGTTTTCTTCCTTTCTCTCCAGGATGATCGCTGTGAAAGCTGCCATGTTTGCACTGCCCTCCTCTGTGAGACATGGTTTAGCTCAAGTCCTTGCTCTAATAACTTTCCAGCCACGTGACTTTGGGCACAAATGACCTTCACCTCTCTAGGTTTGTTTTCTCACTGCTAATGCTGCAGGCAAGGTACATACAATATTGCTACTTTAGGGCTATAAGATGGACTAGTTAGCTGTGTCCAAGTCTTTCCTTTTACCAACAGAAATAGAGAGAAAGAGGAGAATAAATAAATAAATGAAACAAACAAATGAAAAAAAAAAAATCACTCTTTTCCCCAAAATGAATATTTATCGCCCTCTGGTGTCCACCACCACTCGGTGCAGCCAGTCAAGAGTGGCTTGAAGGCCCGGTGCGATGGCTGAAACCTGTAATCCCAGCACTTTGGGAGGCTGAGGCGGGTGGATCACCTGAGTTCAGGAGTTCGAGACCAGCTCAGTCAACATGGTGAAACCCTGTCTCTACTGAATATGCAAAAATTAGCCAGGTGTGGTGGAGGGTGCCTGTAATCCCAGCTACTTGGGAGGTGGAGACAGCTCGAACTTGGGAGGCAGAGGTTGCAGTGAGCTGAGATCCCCCTACTGCACTCCAGCCTGGGTGATAGAGCAAGACTCTGTCTCAAAAAAAAAAAAAAAAAAAAAATCAGCCCGGCACAATGCCTCACGCCTGTAATCCCAGCACTTTGAAAGGCCGAGGCAGACAGATCACTTGAGGTCAGGAGTTCAAGACCAATCTGGACAACATGGTGAAACCCTGTCTCTACTAACAATACAAATATTGGACCAGGTGCAGTGGCTCAAACCTGTAACCTCAGCACTTTGGGAGACCGAGGCGGGCAGATCATCTGAGGTCAGGCGTTGGAGACCAGCCTGGCCAACATGGTGAAACCCCGTCTCTCCTAAAAATACAAAAATTAGCCTGGCATGATGTTGGTGCCTGTAATGCCAGCTACTCAGGAGGCTAAGGCAGGAGAATCGCTTGGATCCAGGAGACAGAAGCTGCAGGGAGCTGAGATCGCACCACTGCACTCCAGCGTGGGTAACAAAGTGAGATTCCGTCTTGAAAAGAAAAAAAAAGAATGGCTGGGAGATGAAAGACTTGGGGGCAGGGGAATAGGGACTGCCCCATTCCTGCAGACTAAGGTTAATCCCCGCCGGCTACAGGACCAGGGAAGGAGAAATAGGTCTCCACACCAAGTTTCCACTGCAGACACCCATGCAGCTTAGACAAGGACACTTGAGGCATGGGATTTACAAGCCAATGATAGCTGGCCTAATGTCACTGCATTTAATAATCATGGTGGAATAGTATTAACCACAGTAGGCATTAGTTATAAGCATAGCAAGTGAAATCTAGTTGTTTGTGCAGAAAAATTTTATTAAAAGGCTCTTGCAAAGCCCCCTAAATTATTGCGCAGGGGATGGAGGTTGGTGGAGAGTGCGCTTCTGTGAAGTTATACTGCAGTAACAACTCCCAGATCTCATTGATTTCTATGAACAAAGGCCCTATTCCTCATTTACATTAAATGACTGCTAAAGATTGCCGTGGGTCACTCGAGACTCTGCTTCATATGTCTTCATTAGTCCTGGATCCAAGATGGAAAATCTGTCCCTATTTAGGGTCTTCTCATGGGAGAGGAAACAAGAAGCAGTGGTCAAGCGGCATGGTGGCTCTCAAAGCTCCTGCCTGGATGTGGTATCTGTCATTCTGCCCACGTGCCATTGGTGAAGGCAAATCACACGGCTGAGGTCCACATCACGGGCAGAGAAGTATCCTCTCAGAGGGAGTCGTCGCCAGTCACACGACAATGGGCGGGGCTGTCTAATCTTACAGGGAAGGGAAGGGAATCATTGGAGAAAAGGAAAACCTACACCTGTCCTTCTAGCACTGATGGCTGGATTCTGGGGAGGAGAGCTACCGTGTATGACAGTTACAAAGCCACTGACTGCCACAAATCATGTGTCATAGTGACTCTCATTCGACTGTATTTCATTTCTGCATTTCACAAGTTTTGTGTCCCGGGTGATATTCTAGCACTGAGGATGGCATGTCAATGCCTTTGCCCTCTTGGATATATATTATATATAGTATTTATAATATATTATATATAATTTATATGTAAATAAAAATGTACATATTTGCCATCATGATTAAAAAACTATTTACCCAAAATTTATTCTTAGTCTGTTCAATAACTATAACAAAATAGTTTAGACTGGATAATTTGTAAACAGTAGAAATTTATTTCTCATGGTTCTGGAGGGTGGGAGGTCCAAGGCCAAGTTACGTGAAGATTGGCATCCAGTGAGGGCCCACTCTTTGCTTCCGAGATGGCACCTTCTAGCTGCATCCTCACATGACTGAAAAGGCCAACAAGCTCCCCTGGGCCTCTTTTAAAAGGGTGCTGGTCCCATGCATGAAGGTGAAGCCTTCATGACCAAATCACCTCCCAAAGGCCCTATCTCTTAATACCATTGCATTGGGGAGTAGGTTTCAACATATGAATTTCTGGGGACATGAACCTTCAGACCATAGCACAGACTCATGGACCAAAAGCCTGCTCTAATGGTTTCACTCAAAAATGGTGGCTAGCCCATTTGGGCTGTGGATGGATACTGCAAGAAGACATGTGAGTGTGAGTTGATCTCAATAGTTCTTCCAGGAGGTCTACATCCAATGTTCACAGTGTAATGTGTAACCACCACTATAGGCTCATTCTTTCTCTTTTTTTTTTTTTTTTTTTTTTTTTTTT